>NW_012117677.1:438167-480535 GCF_000951035.1 Colobus angolensis palliatus
ATGTATATATACATACATATATATATACACATACATATATATACATGCATATGCATATACATACATACATATATATATATATATATATATAGGGGAGGGGGTGGACAGTTTTTGCAACTTTTCGGTAAGTTTGAAATTACCTTCCTCTCCCCAGAAAAGCCTCCACAATTGATTGCACTCTTTCCTCTTTCTCTTTTAACATCCTTGTAATGTATTTTTTCATGTGGGCCGTGTACGGGAATTCCTTTTGTATGCCTCATACCACTTGACTTACAGGCAAATAACATTACAGCTGGAAGGAAGGGCCCTCAGAGACCACATAATTTGAAACTTCTGGGTGTTGCAACCAGGCTGAGAGGGGTCCATGGCTGTTGTCACCCAGCTGACCAGTTCCCCAGCTGTCCTGTATTCTAGGGGCTCTTTCCCCTACTTCACACTGCATGGCCATGCAATGCAAGAGGTTGCAAAGGAGTGGCAGGTGCAACCGATCCCCTTGGCCTTTGGGAGGGGCAGGCAGCCCTGGAGTCCCAGTCTTTCTCTCGGTTTACCCAGAGTGGAGCCATGATGTGAAAAATGTAGGAAGTTGCTCTAATCCCATCTGTTCCCAGGGCTCTAGGTAACACCTGTGTGCGAATGGGCCTCAAATTTGTCTCTCCAACCCTGACCTCCGCCTGAGGTCCACAATCCTATATCTTGAACATTGACTCAGCACCTCTAACGTAACATGTCCCAAACCAAAGGTTGGATTTCTCCCTTCCCCTGCTTTTCCCATCTCAGGTTCAATGCACCATTCCCCCAGTGGTTCAGGCCATAACCCCAGGCTCATCTAGCCTCCTGTTCTCTCACACTCCACATCCTAGCAAATCACGTGGGCCCTATTTTCCAAACATATTCAGAATCTGGCTTTTCCTCAGTGCCGCCACCACCAGGCTGATCCAGGCCACCAGGACTGCTCCGGACACAAGCACCTTGTGACAGTGTACTGTTCCCACCTTTCCCCTGTCTACACTGTATTCCCCACCCAACAACCACAGTCAGCATGTCTCCCTCTGGCTCAGAGCCATCCAAAGGCTTCCACGTCACTTAGAATAAAATCTGCATCCTTAGAAGGATTTACCTGACGGGGTCCCTCCCTGAGCAATCAATCTCTTTTCTCACCTTCTTCACTCCTTGACACTTGAGGCATCTCATCCCTGTGTTGGCCCAGGGGCATGAGAGCCTGGCATGCCCCCAGCTTCAGGGTCTCTCCCCTGGTGCCCTCTCTGCCTAGAGTCCTTTGGCCAAGTACCTACAAGACCTTCTCGCTGACTGCACTCCCTGATTACCTTGTGCAAAAGAGCACTCTGCCTTTCCTGCACTGACTTTTCTTCACCTGACATCATACACTTCTTTGTTTACTATTATGTCCCCCAGGAAGTTTCTAGACACAGGGAATCTATGTGGTTCTCTCTGAATCCCAGCCACTGCTTGGCACATAATAGGATCTCCTTAATACTGTGTTTACTAGATTAATAAATGAATGCATTAAGTCAAAAAGCAAGGAGCAGAGTGTGTATAAAACACACACTCATTTATTTTAAAAAAGAAAAATATACACATGCATACTTGCTTATCTTCGGGAGGATGGAACAGCCTTGCCTTCTGTGATGGTGAATGGGAGACTGCGGGCAGGAGTAGGAGGGAAACTTTTTACTGTATACCCTTTCGTGATTTTTTGAATTTTGTAGTAGATACATGCACTATCTGTCCAATGAATTAAAAACAGAAAAACATATTTGCCCCAGTGATATTGTGAACTATATATTTGGTCTTCAACCCAATTTTTGGCATTCAATTCTCAAAATCCTTAGAAGCACCAAAATGATGCCTTTTGCATGCTAATGAGTTGACTGATATCCGGCAGCGGGTAGGGAGCTTCAGGATGGGGGCTGTTCACCAGAAAGACCAAGGGGGCTGGGACTTTCAGCTCCACTCCCCAACCTCCAGGAGGGTAGAGAGGCTGAAGGTTGAGTTCATCACCAATGGCCAGTGGTTTAATCAATCATGCCTATGTAATGAAGCCTCCATAAAAACCCAAAAGGGTTCGGAGAACTTCTGGATAGCTGAAGACGTGGATGCTTACAGAAAGGTTAAGAGGAACTCACTTCCAGGGCAGGGTGGCACACTCTAGCTCCACAGGGACAGAAATTCTTGTGCTCAGGACCCTCCCAGACCTCGCCTTATGTACCTCTTCATCTGGCGGTTTATTTGTATCCTTTAAGATATCCTTTATAATAAACCAGTAAATGTGTTTCCCTGAGTTCTGTGAGCCACTCTGGCAAATTAATTGAACATAAAGAGGGCGTTGTAAGAGTCCCAACTTGAAGCCAGCAGGCTAGAAATTCTGGAGGCCCAGACTGGTAGGACAGAGGGATGACTGAGTCTTGGGGACTGAGCCCTTACCCTGTGGGATCTGATGCGATGTGTGGTAGAAAGCACCAGAATTGAATTAAAGGACATCCAGCTGGTGTCCACTGTGGAACAGATTGCTTGCTTGGTGGTGGGAAAAACTCCCAACATGTTTGGTCTCAGAAGTCTTCTGTTGGCCGGGTGTGGTGACTCACGCCTGTAATCCCAGCATTTTGGGAGGCCAAGGCAGGTGGATCACCTGAGGTCGGGAGTTCAAGACCAACCTGACCAACATGGAGAAACCCCGTTTCTACTAAAAATACAAAATTAGCCAGGTGTGGTGGCACATGCCTGTAATCCCATCTACTCGGGAGGCTGAGGCAGGAGAATTGCTTGAACCTGGGAGATGGAGGTTGCAGTGAGCCGAGATTGTGTGATTGCACTCCAGCCTGGGTAACAAGCAAAACTCTGTCTCAAATAAATAAATAATAAAAATAAAAAAACAGGAAAAACACATTGAGCATGATTTTTGCACACACAACACCCAACTCTAATAAAATGATGATGAGAAGACGTATTCAGAGCAGACTTAGTCTGCATTTGTGACAAGGGACAAAGGGCAGCAGTGGGATGCTAGACCTGCGATGCCTAGGAGAGTGGCCCAGCTCTTCTCTACCTGTGAGACTCTGGCTGGGTTGCCCATCTGGCCTCAGTAGGTTTCGAGTTCCTCTACTGCAATAAAGGGTTGGGGAGGTTGGATCCAACCATCTTAGAGGTCTATCTCCAGCTGTATGGCTCTATAGTTCCATTTGATTGGATGTTACCTGTTGGTAACACAAATGGACAGGTCCTACGCTATGCCCTCATGAGATCTGTGCAGACCCAGCACCAATGTTGCAGGAATCCTCCTGCCAGTGACACAGGTAGGTGTACCCCTGGTTACCTGGGCCTGGGTATGACTGAGCTAGAAAGCTGAGGCTCACCCTCCTGCTTCCAGACTCTTCCCCCTCAGGCCTGAGGCTTGGGGCTTTTGCACTCTGTGCCTCTGCCACTTGAAACTCTCTGGGGAGCTGAGCAAAACAACACTCAGAGCCAGGCATGGACAGGGCTGCCTGTGTCTCTAGAGCCGGGCCCACCCCGGAGATAAGGAGATCATCAGGTGGTCTCATGAGGCAGCGGGCACACTAAAGTGAACTTTCCTTTCCTGAAAAATGTTAGTAAGAAAAAACTGCGAACGAAAAGAGCTTTCAGAATGTTTGGGGAAAGGCCCTCTGCTGGGGAGGAATGTAAGGAGTGGAAGAGACGATGCTCGGGCACCATTCTGAATTATCTGCATGAGGAGAAGGAAGGAAACAGCTTGGGTGCACAGGAATTCGCCCCTGACTTTGGAATGCCCCACCTTACTGTTTTCCTTATTAGATTTGTCTTGTTGATGATTTCAGACTGAGGCTAATGTGAATATGAGTTTAGATTCTGTCTGCACAGGCCAAGGGGTCAGTGGAGAAATGTTTGGAAGTGTTTTGGGTTTCAGAGGAAATTCCTTGCAGGATTAAAGAATTTTCTCTGGATAGTCCTCAAAATAGAGGTTAGGGTATAGTTACAGGAGAGTAAGGAAGGGTGAAATCACCATACTGCAAGTCAAACAAGAATGAGAAAGAAAGTGGGCTTTTCAAAAGAAGTTTGACAATACCTTTGGTCCTTAACCAATGATTTTAAGTCTCATTCTACCTTTATTTTGAAAGCTCAAGAGTTCTAGTCTGCGGAGTTGTCATTTGGGGGTGGAGGGAGGGGCAGGAGGTACACACAGTTGTCACCCTGAGAAAAGGGGCCACCAAGAGAGGTTGTATGGGACACACAAGAATCACTTGAACCCAGGAGGCGGAGGTTGTAGTGAGGTGAGAGTGCACCACTGCACTCCAGCTTGGGTGACAGAGTGAGACTGTCTCACACACACAAAAAAAAAAAAAAAAAAAAGGAAGAGTGAGAGGTTGTAAGAGCTCTATCCCTGGATATTAAAGAAAGTAGTAGACAGCATTAGGCTGGTGGATTTCATCTGGGCAGCACCAGATCACTTGTGGGGCTTCTGACTTGGCAGGTCTCAGGTAGGGTCTCCACTTCTTTATTTCAAAAAGCTTCAGAGATGACTGTAAATCAACACAATTGTCTGTTGTCACCCCTGCTTCCTTCTCCCTCAGGTCCAAACCCACTGTTGAGGATCACTGTTGGCTGTATTCTGGACACTTACTGCCTAAAAATGGACTAGTCTGTGAAGGTTCTTCCTGTACTATACACCTGCACCATACACCGAAAATCTTAATTCACCTTTAACAGCTGTGCCCCACAAGAACCTATCAGGTCTTCAAAATGGGAGAATTGGGGATTGACTTTTTTCTTTCCACTCATTTAAATGCACTTTGAACCATGTGTAGACTGCAGGCACTTCAGAAAGACACTGAGGTTGAAAAGTCTGTCTTGACTTCTAAGGAAGGGCAAGTCCCTGATTGCAGCCCCAGGGCCCACTCATTGTTAACAGTTTGCGTTTCAAACAATATACTTTGTGAGCAGTTAAATATGATGGATAATATAACTTTAGATTTATAATTGCTCTTTTTTTTTTTTTTTTTTTTGAGACAGGATCTCACTCTATTGCCTGGGCTGAGTGCAGTGATAAGATCTCAGCTCACTGCAGCCTTGACCTCCTGGCTGAAGTGATCCTCCCACCTCAGTTTCTTCAGTAGCTAGGACTACAGTCACATGTCACCATACCCGGCTAATTTTTGATTGTTTTGTAGAGACAAGGTCTTGCTATGTTGCCTAGGCTGGTCTTGAACTCCCTCCTTGGCCTCTCAAAGTGTTGGGATTACAGGTGTGAGCCACCAATCCCAGCATTTTGGGAGGCAGAGGCGGGTGGATCACCTGAGGTCAGGCGTTCGAGACCAGCCTGACCTACATGGTGAAACCCTGTCTCTAGTAAAAAATACAAAAATTAGCTGGGCATGGTGGTGGGTGCCTGTAATTCCAGCTACTTGGGAGGCTGAGGCAGGAGAATCACTTGAACCCAGGAGGCGGAGGTTGCAGTGAACCGAGATTGCACCATTGCACTCCAGCCTGGGTGACAGAGCAAGACTCTGTCTCAGAAAAAAAAAAGAAAAAAAAAAAGAAAAAAGCTACTTTTATCAATCACTTCTTTGGCAAATGGCTTTTCCTCTTCCTCAGTTTGCATTCAAAGCCTTCCATGATCTAGCTCCAATGTGATTTTCCAAACTGGCTCCTCTCATACCTCCTGCAACCCACTCTCATTGCTTCAAGTTGACTGGCTGCCTCACTGTTGTTTTTTCCTTCAATGCTGTAATAACGGCATAGGATTATATGATTAGAATGATGAATGTATCTTGACTTAACTAATCCCTAATTGCTTAACATTTTTCTATTTCCCTTCTCTGTGTTTTACTTTGCCAGGAAGGGTGTCTAAGGAATCATGCAGTCCAGTGGCTTTCAGTTTTGGCCAGTCACTGGAGTATGGGATTACTCCACACTCCATGGGAAGGGTTGGGATGGGAAGGTGGGAGGGAGGTGGGGGTGTTATAAAACTCTCAATGGAGTTATAACATGCATATAGGAAAAGGCACAAATCACACATGTGCTGCTGGATGCCTATTCACAAAGAAAAGCCCCATGTAACCAGCATCTGGATCAGAAATGACATTCCCAGCACCCCAGAAAGGCTGGGGCAAAGGACTTTTAAAAAATTCTCACTTTCAGGCCAGGTGTAGTGGCTCATGCCTGACAGGTGAGTCATTTTTGTTCTGGAGTTTGAGGCCAGCCTGGGCAACATGGGGAAAACCCCGTCTCTACTAAAAATACAAAAAAATTAGCTGGGTGTGGTGGTGCATGCCTGTAGTTCCAGCTACTTGGGAGGCTGAGGTGGGAGGATTGATTAAGCCCGGGAGGCCTAAGCTGCAGTGAGCTGTGATCTTGCCACTGCACACCAGCCTGGGCAACAGAGTAAGAGCCTGTCTCAAAAAAAAAAAAAAAGTTTCACTTTCGGATTGGTCATTTGATATCTGGATTTCTGGATCTGAGGTAAATCCAGGAATTTGCATTTTTAAGATTCTCCCCGGGGGCCTCCCATTTACCACTGTACTTGAAGACTACTCATCTACCAGGGATTTTCAAAGGGTGCCCCTCAGGTGTCACCCTGGGGATGTGGGGGTAGAGACAGGGAGGCGTCAGCTCTGCCTTTCCGTGGATCAGAATCACCTGAATGTCTTTCTTATACTGGGCCTCCTTCGGTGGATACCAATCCTTCAAACAACCATAATCTTGAAAACCACCTGTATCAGGGCTCAAGGGAAGAAGCAGCACACAAGGATGAATACAGTACAGACATATCTACCAGCATTTACATGAATTTATTTTAGGTATTGACCTTTTGCAATAGTAAGAGCTGGTTAAGCAGCCTCTATAAGGTGGTTGTTTTTGCATCTGACGTGAGTGTGTGAGGTTCACAGAACAGGCAGTTGGGGAGGACAATCAGGAACTCACAGGCCTTAACTGGAACCACATAAAGATGGACTGAAACTCATGTCACTTCTTGTTGCCTTTGACCTTGATGGTACAAATGTCCTGCAGAAGCTGCAGCTCTTCACCATGGAGCTAAATGCACACATATGGCCCAGGAGTCAGAGAAGTTGAAGGATCCAGAAGGTGGAGCAGTTGCAGGCCAGGCTGGCAAATGAGTGACAACGTACCTTTTGGAAAGTGCTGCTGCCCTTCCATCCTTGGAATCTCCCAAAAATTTATCTTGGGGTCCATGCCAATTAGAAACCCACAGGACAGGGAATTCTGGGAAATGTAGTTCACCCTAGTGTAGAACACGTGACAGCCACCACACCATCATTCCCATGCTTGGCTGCCACTGGAATCGTGCAGAGTGTTAGCTTCCCAGGTGGCTCAAACATGTAGTTGAGGCTGAGAAGCACTGGCTGTCAACTGACACATGGATGTGAACCTTGAGACTGCCCCAACCCAGGTCCCAAGAAGATAAATTCTACACTTTTTTCATTGCAAGAGGAGCATAAAAAGGTCTGGTTATTTTTCCTAAGGTCCTAAAATATGGCTTTTCTCATTATCCTGCCTTCCTCCTGCCCTGTCTCAGCTAACCCAGCCACAACCTTCTTGTAGTCTTCAACACAGTGGCTGCACCCTGAACAAAGCCCTCCCTTGTTTATCCTCTTGGTACAAAGTGGATTAGGAGCACAGTTGGAAGACCCCAAGATTATCCAAATGCCACCAAGCTCATAGTGAACTGAAGACTCAGAAGTTTTCACTATTAGGCTTATAAATAAAGCATCTCTTTCTCCGTGACACAGACTAATTAAATGATTGTAACACAGCCAAGTGGTCAGTGAACACTTAACCACTGTGATGTGAACCACAGAGCTGGCGAGAGCCAGTGCTGCAGACTCACAGGTGGCTGAGTTGCTGCTGCTGAGTCTTTCTCAAGGATGGCTGAAGGAGAAGCCATTGGAGGAGATAGGGGTGGTTGTAGAAGTGGGAAAAGAAGTGGAAAAGAGTTGGGGGCTGAAAAGAGCTCTGGTGCAAGTTGCAGCTCTGCAACTAAGTAGCCGTGGGTGTTTGCACAAGTCACTTAAATGTTCTAAACCTCAGTATCAGCACTACCTCCTGCACAGGATAATTGAGAACATCAAATGAGAGAATACACATGAAACAGTCTGGGAGGAAGAAAGTCCTGTTATAGATGACACTGGTATAAGTTGAAGGTTATCTAGTTTATGGATGGATTTTTATTTAGATATTTTGCTTTCTTTTTCCTATCTATGATGTGGTTATTTCTAATGAGGTCTGCTGAAGCGTGAGATTGACACAGGTGATTAAAGTTGGATCTTTGGGATTAACTTTGGGTTTTTATTATTTACGCTCTCCCTCTCCTCTCCATTACAGCAGACAACTGAAGACAGGCTGAACCACCTATTCTACACTCTGGAAATAAGTTTAAACAGAAAGAACCCTTCTAAGAAAAAGCAACAGTTACCTCGTCTTTCAGAACATCCTTGAGGAGTAAAACTGGGGAAGGAACAGGCAGTGCTGCTCTATGTTTATTGGTATGTTCACTATTTATGGGAGTTTTCTCTTTCAGAATTAGATTTTCAGCTTCTTGAGGGCAAGGTCTGAATCCTGATGGGCTTTTTGTCTGCATTAGTGCCTGGGACAGCGCAGTAGAAAGGATGTGGGGTGTAAGGATCCAAAGTTCTGAGATCTAGTTACAGCTCTGCCCCCACAAAGCCATTTTAATCCTTCTTGGTCTCAGTTTCCTCCTGTGTAAGGTGGGAATTACCCACTGCACGAGAGTATTGTGTAGCACAAATTAGACAATCTGTGGGAAAATACTTCTAGGACCCAAAACCTGCTGTGCAAGAGGGATAGACTGTGGTAAGAGCTGTTACGTCTCAAGAACTCTATACTGGTTGATTTTCCTGTTGAGGATAGGCAGGCACAGAGCACACGTGGTCGACCCTGGGCTTCAGATGGGAAAAAACTCAGGAGTGGAGGAGAGGGGAAGGACATCCCTGGCAGCCCCTGGAGTGACCACAGACACTTTCTCACTGCCCATCTTGGAAGATCTCTGCAATATCTCTTTTGCTTCAAGCTGTTTGTCAGTATGGTCCCTTGTTTGTTTGTTCTTTTCTTTCTTTCTTTTGTTTTCTTTTTTAAGAGACAGAGTCTCACTCTGTTGCCCAGGCTGGAGTAAAGTGGTGAAATCACAGCTCAGTGGGTCCATGCCATGCAGTGTTAGTAGTATAGTGATAAGCATAGCTGCCTTCCATAGCTCATCACAGCTTCAACCTCCTGGGCTCAAGTGACCCTCCCACCTTGGCCTGAGTAGTTGGGACTATAGGCATAAGCAACTGCACCCAGCACATTTTAAAATTTTTTGTAGAGACAGGATCTCACTATGTTGGCCAGGCTGGTCTTGAATTCCTGGCTTCAAGCAATCCTCTCACCGTGGCCTCCCAAAGTTCTGGGATTACTGGCGTGAGCTACCATACTCAGCCTATTGGTTCATTTTTTAAATCAGATGTCCACTAAGCACACACTATGTGCCAAGCACTGTGCTAGGAATTGAGAATTGAATGGTAAGCAAAACCAGGTAAGGTCCCTGCCCTCATGGAGTGGAAACTGGCCTCTTTCTTCCCAAACATCTTTGGACTCAGGCCTATGCACTGAGTCCTGCAAGTACCATCCAGCCCTGGGGACAGACGTAAATGTTATGTTTTAGTGGGATTCCAGATTTAAGCTAAAAAATATCAACAAGTTTAGGCCAGGTCTAACAAGGGAAAAAAAAAAAGGCAAAACTCCCAGCAACCCCTCTTTTGGGTCTTCCTTCCTGTGCCCCCACCTCTGGTTTCCAGTGTCATGCTCTTTATGGTTTTACCCGCTTTTGGAACTCTCACCTAACTCATTCATATTAAGGTGGTTCTTACTCTAGAAAAACTGCATTTAATAGGGAAAAAACTCTTAAAGAAATGATACCCCAGCTGGAAGGATATTAGAGGACATCCTACATCACACCACCAGGGTAGTCACTTCAGACCGGCACTTTCAGGGGCAAGAGGGTTAGAGGACATTGGTGCTGGCAGCAGGGATGAGTTCCCTTAAGCAAACCTCTGTGCTTTTTAAACATTACTCAAGGTAAGGAGCGGAAGGGCAGGGAGCAATATGGCTGCCATCAGGGTCCTTGTTTTTGTTTAGAGGAGGTGAGTCTGCAAAGGCTTATTCCATTACTAAAAGTGGTAACTACATAAAACACTGTGTAAATGAATATGGAAAAAAATAAAGACCAGGGCAGTCTTCTGTAGCCAGAACCTAGAAAAGCTCCATCCACCGGCCCTCTTTTTAAATTTTTCTCTCATTTCTGACCAAGCTGTCATATAATCCTACTGGTGAATTTCCAGCTGGAATTTCAATTTCCCTCTTAGTGAGAAAAGTGAGACACATTTTATTATTGGACCCCAATCCCTAAAGTGAATTCCCCAAAAAAATGTTGGTTATGTGAACCCTGAGGAGACTCATTAAAAGAAAAGCTTTGTATTGTAAAATAAAGCATGGGCAGTGAGAACCACACAAAAGAGATGCACTGCGTTGGGAGGGATGGGAAGGTCAGCATCCAGGTAACCACCATGCAGGTGGAGACACAGAACTTTGCCAAGTGTCTCCCCCACTCCATGTGTCTGGTCCACTTGTAGCCACCCACCTCCCTCAGTAAGGAGACTCCTGGCTCCACAGTCTTTGTGTCCTTGTGTGTATCCTCAGAGGCTGCATTTCAGTCCTCCCATGTTTTGCATGCCTTTTAAACTTATTTTAAGTGATCAATTTCCCCCTCATTCTTTTCCTTACAATTTTTCTGTTGAAGACTCTTGCTGTCTAATCTGCAGTTTCTCACTGTCTGGATTTTGCTCTTGATGCATGCCAATATGTCCAAATGCACTCATTTTGATGCAAATAATCACCCATTAAAAAAGACCCTGTTTGGGCCGGGCGCGGTGGCTCAAGCCTGTAATCCCAGCACTTTGGGAGGCCGAGACGGGCGGATCACAAGGTCAGGAGATCGAGACCATCCTGGCTAACACAGTGAAACCCCGTCTCTACTAAAAATACAAAAAACTAGCCGGGCGAGATGGCGGGCGCCTGTAGTCCCAGCTACTCGGGAGGCTGAGGCAGGAGAATGGCGTGAACCCGGGAGACGGAGCTTGCAGTGAGCTGAGATCCGGCCACTGCACTCCAGCCTGGGCAACAGAGCGAGACTCCGTCTCAAAAAAAAAAAAAAGACCCTGTTTGCCAGCCATGTTCTTAAGGAGGGCACAACCCACTGTAATCGCTTTCTCATGAGCGTGTGGGCAAAGGGAGCGCTCACAATAGAGGTAATGAGACAGAGAACAACGTGAATGTGATTTATGAAAATGAAATATATATATTTCCAATTGGAAGTGACCAAGGAATGCTTCTCTTTAATGCCTTTCAATATAGTTTGCTTTAGTAGGAAACACATTTGGAAAGGGATTTTGCATCATGTTATACTCTAGGGTCCAGTGTCGTATGCATTAGTTTTTATCAAAGATGATTGCATAATAGGAACCTGGATGTAGCAAAAACCTAAGGAATCTAAACCACTAACCAAGCTCACCAAATGTAATAAATACAAATCACAGATGAAGGGAAGATTAAATGTGGCTATTTACTTATGCAAGAAATGTAAGCTTTAAGATTTTTTCATTTTCTAATCTCAGCAGGCAGTCCCATGAACATAATTATTAGTATATTCAAGGCTTGATCAAATATTGGCTTAATAAAGAACTCATTCACTTAGCAGTGATGACCTCCAGGTACCTGTGGTAAAGTCCAGAACCCTAAATGATATGCTCCAGAGCTATATGGCACCTACATGATGGACAAAATAATAAGTAGCATCATACTAATATATGGGAGGTTTTTAACACTTAAAATTAAATATGTCTGAATTAAATACCTGTTTTGATTTGCAGAGGGGAAAAAAGCTCCCAAAAGATGGATATGATAAAAGGACTCAGAAGTCAAGGCTCCCTTCAAACTCAATAGGCTACTAACACTACCTTCAAAACCATTACAGCATTAGTTGTACAGCCACGAAAGGGGCCAAAAAGACATCAGAGGGGAATAAAAGAAATTAGGCAGAGGGCCTAAATGAGCACATGCTGGTTCTCTATTCTTATTTCTCTCCTTGGTTTTCCTAGGGATTGTATTTTTGGAAAAAAAAAAAATCAGGTTTGTGAGACCTCCTCTCTGCTCACATTCACTAGAGAAAAGGTAAGGACAAAAAGGGATAGGGAGGGAAAAGATAATCACAAGAAGGAAGGAGGCAAATTTCACAGGCAGACTGATATCTTCCTTGGGCTCAGGAGTTTTAAAACTCTGCTTGCAAGATTAGGTTCTTGCTTTTATAGTATAGATGGTAAGAGATTTCCAACTCTGATTTTACAATGCTCTGGGGTTTATGCAATTATTACGATGTGTGCATTTAAAATTCTCAAAGCCAAATTAATTTGAATTCTTTTTCACCAAAAAGGCAGACATTTAAAAGCGTTTTTTTTGGTTTTTTTTTGTCAGTTATCATCCTAGTCTACCTTTCTGTATTTTTTTTTTTTTTTTTTTTTGAGACAGGTCTCGCTCTGTCACCCAGACTGGAATGCAGTGGCGCGATCACAGCTCACTACAACCTCCATCTCCTGGGCTCAAGGAGCGATTCTCCACCTCAGCCCCCTAAGTAGCTTGGGCTACATGTGTGCATAACCCCGCCTGGCTAATTTTTACATATTTTTGTAGTGATAGGGTCTCACTATATTGCCCAGGCTGGTCTCAAACTCTTGGGATCAAGCAATCCTCCTGCCTCGGCCTCCAAAAGTACTGGGATTACAGGCGTGAGCCGCCATGCCTGGCCCTTTTTGAAAGATTTGATACGCCTTGGAATTCACCCTCCCTGAGCCCTGGGACACAGTTGCTTTGTTTTGAGGCTAAGTACTTGTGTTCCCAGCTGGCTGGTGCTCTTCTTCTAGGCCCTCTCTGGATCACTAGGAATTCCACAGTTCTGTCCCTCTTCCCAGTCCCTGCTCCAAAACCCCTCATGGACTGCTTTCTTCTTGAGGTTTCCCACCTCGACCTCTAGGAGCTATGGTGGAATGAAATTCCTGGCGAGGAGGCTGGGCTGGCTCCAGTGATATGTGAAGGGAAAGTAGAACTTTGTAAGGGGAATAAACCTATCAGGGCCTTCCATGCTTCCATCAGCTCACTTCTCCTCCTGGGCTGGGCTCAGTCTAAGCATGTTACATGGATAATGATGTTTAATCCTCATACCACCTCTCTGAGAAGGATGATTATACCCATTTTCCACACATGAGAAGATTTACACTCAGTCAGAGCAGGAGCTAGACAAGGCTGGCTGAGCAGTGAACCTTGCTCCCAGTCCGGCTCTGAACCATCACACTCTTCAGTGTGAAGCAGGAGATTTTAGCCCCATGTTTCTGGACACTGGAAGGACTCAAGAGCTTTGGGGTTTGCCCCTTTGGTAGTCCAGTGGAGGACAGATCAGTGGTGACAGGTTCTGGCTCTGTGGCCCCCTGCCATGCCACTCTGAAAGGGGGCCCTTCCCTGCCTATGCCTAGGTCTCCCTGGTGACCACCCAGTTTTTCCACGAGGGTCTACCACAGAACACAGGTGGGTGTGTGAAGTCTTTACTCTGTACCTCCCTACACTGCCCAGGGTAGAATGTGGTGGTTCTTCCCAGGACTGTGCCATCTGTAGATAGACCAGGGCCTTAGCCTTCTTTCTTAGCAAACGATGTGTATCAGTTCATAGGAAACCACTCTGCCGATGACAGTCCACATCTGAACACAGGACAGTAAAAAAGGTCCTTGATTTGGGAGGTACAGGGAAGAGAATGGAGACAGGCACAATTCTGTCTTTACATCTTGAGCCATCCAGCTGAAGGGGGTCTGTGGGGCGGCAGGGGGTGGTAAGGCTTCAAATCCTTTCTTTGAACCATTTTAAAATTTTCTTGCATGCTGCCTCCTTTCCCCATAAACCCATGTAACACATCACCAACTACTACACAGAAAATGTTAAATATGTAACAAATATACTAAATCATATAAAAATATTATTTAGTGGCCTTTTTTTCTAGTTTATTCTTACTTTTCTTACTTTTTTTTTTTTAATCCAGGTAGCCAATTTTATCAGCCAGGTTTGGAGTACTGGGCTGATGAATGTTGAAATAGTCATGGGGTTTCATTTATTCATTATGTCTTCCTTCTTCTGTGGGAGTCAGCGCCGAGATGATAAATGCTGGGCTCAGGTCCAGCTCGGGCCACTCACTCCCAAGGTTCATACACAAACAGACCAGCTGGATCAGGGCCCAGCAGTAAGGTGAGGCTTAAACCTCTTCGCCGGAGGAGGAGCCAATAAAAAGACTAGCAGCTTGGATAGTGAATAAGCGCGAGTGCGCACGTGTGCGTGTGTGCATGTGTGTGTGTGTCAGAGTGACCTATCCGAGGTGGATGCTGGGAGTGGTGGCAGGAAGTAGGGTGTGATCAGAGAGACAGGAAAAGGCTCAGAGAAATGTGTGATAGCTCAGATGGGTCTCAAACCACAAGGCTCTGTCTACACATCCAGCACGATTCCTTCTGGAACACAGGGAGTTAAAGATGAAACAACTCTTGAAACTGAAACCAATTATCCATGGCAATTTATTAAATAACTAAGGTTTCTAGGCCTTATTAAAATAAATGTTTAGTGTATTTTCTTATTCTCTGACGTTCAGTTCTTCACTTGTCAGCACCTGCTGGCAGCAGCTGGAGTAATCTTACCAATTTTGCCGTATGTGCAAATCAATTTGATTCCCCCCCTCCCCAAGATAGAAATCAGTAAAGTGATTAAGTTACAATTAAGGCATGTCATTGAAAGCCCAGATAACAAGAAAAGGCTGAGAAGGAATCGGCCAGAGGTCACCAGTGATTTCCTTCCACCCAGGTTAAATGATTTCCCCCCCTCATTCTCTTGCCTGCTCTACTGCATGTGACACTGTGGATGAATCAACAAGCCTCGTCCTATTTCTGGGAAGTCTCTCCTTTTTCTGGCTTCCATCATGCTTTCCATATGTCAACTTCTCCTCTTGTCACTCATACGGGCCCCCTAACTGTTAATCTGTCTGTCCATCCATCCATCCAATAGATGTTTAATGACCCAGTGTGCCATGCACTGGGAAAAATGACAAACGATATTTATGTCTGGTTTTTCAGTTAAAAATGCTTTTCCATATATTATGTAATTAAATTCCTGCTACAACCATATGAGAGGGCTGTTAGGATCCCCATTATTTTATATATGAGGAAGCAGGCTCTGAGAGGATCTGCAATTTATTTAAAACAGCACAGCCAGCAGGTGGCAGGGTCTAGACATGAATTCAGGTTTTCATCCCATTAAGAATTCATAATGGTACTCTCCTATATACTGGTGAGGTATAATTTCTCAACAAGCCTCACTGTTCCTAATGAAATGTCACGCTCCAGCTATCACGTATTTACTGAGACTATGCCAGGCTCCGAGAGATGCAAAGACTGAGTCCCCACCCTCACCGAGCTTGTGGCTGAGTTGGGAAGGCAGACGTTAAACATATATGTTCACACAAGAAATACTTGTTTTCAACATATGAGGGAGAGCTAATCTAGTTGTGAAAATTAGGAGAGTCTTCCAGAAGGAAGTAATCATTACGATGCAGTCTGAAGGATGAGTCAGAGTTAGCTTTGGAAAGAGAGGATGAAAGAAAATCACATGTACAGAGGGAAAAGCATGTATGTGCAAAGGCCCTGTGGCAGAAAGACCCAATGTGCTGAAATTTTGAAGGCCAGCTTGACTGGAATATAGACAATGAAAGGGAGCCTGGCACAGGATGTGGCCCAGACCACACAAGACTTTGTAGCCAGGATAATGATTTCTACTTTTAGTTTAAGAGCAATGGGAAGCCACAAGTCAAGAGAATGACATGATGAACTTTGATTTTGATTCTGACTTCTGTGTGCAGAATGAATTGTAGAGGAGCAAGAGTGGAAGCAGGAACAGCTGGAAGGCTTTTGCAGTTGTCCAGGTGGGAACTGATGGTAGCTTAGACCAGTGTTGTGGTGGTGAAAATGAAGAGAAGAACCCCACAGGTACCCCCTGCTCTGCTCAAGCCCATTTTCTTACTAGATCCTGACACCAGAGTGTGCTCACGAATTTGCAGTGAATGGAAGCTTGTCCACACTTCAGGGCTCTGCTGGAGTCTCCTCTTCCAGGAAGCCTTCTCCAGACAATGCCAGTCCTCTGAGATCTTTCAGAAGTTGTACGCCTCTTCTGCGCTTGCCATTCTCACACCTGATGCTTCTCTATGGCTTGGCTGCTCTCTGGTCCACTCCTGGAGATGCCTTCATTTCTCTTGTTGTCTTGCTTTCTCCCTTTGGAAAGTAAATGCTTTGTTGGCATTTGCTGAATGGTATCAACACGGCTCCTTTGGAAATTATATTTGTAAATGATTACTCATGACAATTGCCATGTTTCCCCCTAAATTAAACACTGGTTGCTTAAATGTGTCTTCATGATCTTGTTCTACCAAAATGTATGTCCCAATTTTTCCATTACTTCCTCTAAACTCTTTTCCATATTTCTCCTAGTAGAAAGCAGTTTCAGGGGGAATGGAGTGGGGGTGGGGTGGGGGCAGGAGTGCAATTAAACAAGGGCTGTCTGACCAGAATTCCTATACCTTTTTAATGGGGTATTTGATTAATCCTTTTCATGGGCACCATTATTCATGCCTTGATAGAATCTCATTTTATAGCTCTTAATACATGGACCCAATTTATCCACATCACATTGTATTCTAATACTTGTCACCCAAGTTATTAGCTATCTCCTTTTCAGTGTAAAATCATCAGTAAGTTTGATTAGCTTATTCCCTGGGGATGATAGGGGAGATAAGAACAGACACAGTACAATATGACCCCAATGGCTCTGCATTCTCAAAAGAAGACTGCTACATGGAATCCATTTATGGAGCCAGGGTGGCCAAAACAAACAACCGCCCCATGGGAGGGACTCTGTGCAACCCAGGAGCGGTAGCCATGAAGGGCTGACTGCTGTCATTACTGGCAGGACTGAGCTATCATCCTGAGTGGGATTTTAATAAAAAATAGTGGAGTTCCTCCACCTCCTGCTTAACACCCCCTCCCAATGCCTTTCCTGAGAATCACAACCCAGCAGCTTCTCTTTATTCCTTGATATCCCTTCTGCCTGCAATCCCTGTTCTTTTCCTACTGGGCACCTAGCAGGGCGGACAACCTAGAAGGAGATGCACAGTGCTGTGTACTGCTCTTTCTCCAGCACAGGCTTGGGTCTAAGCCTTGAGCCCTGTCCTTCTCTTCTCTGGAACCAAATCTGAGTCTTGGGACTCACAGGTGGCTTTGCTTTTCTAAGCAAAGTCACTCCTTAGCTTGAAAGAGAGAAGGGGCCTGCACAACTCCTATTGGATGGTAGGCTCCAAGCCCATGGAGAGTTTCTAATGCCCCTTCCTCTACCCAACCATCTTTCTTGAGCCCAATCAGGCTGCACCCCTAGGCCCCAATGGCTGCAGCCCTCATCATCTTTACACCAAAGGCCCTGTCAATGATTCTTGTGCTTTTCTGAGCCTGGCAAGAGTGTCACTGTGGTGACATTCTTCCCTTCCAAAGGTGGAGCCCAATTCCCTTCCTGTAGTATGTGGGCTGGACTTAGAGACTGATTTCTAATGAACAGAATAGAGTGGATGTAACAGCATGTCCCTTCTGAGACTAGGCCATAAAAGGCATTTTGACTTTCTCCCTCCCTCTGTTGGGTTGTTGGCTCTCAGGGAAGTCAACTGCTATGTTGTGAGCAGGGCTGTGGAGAGGCCTAAGGTACTGAGCACCAGGAACTGAGGCCTCCAGTCAACAGCCATGTGAGGGAGTCATCTTAGGAGTGGGCCCTCCAACTCCAGTTAAGCCTTCAGACGAAAGCTTGACTACAGCCTCATGAGAGACTGAGCAGAACCACACAGCTGAGCCACTCCCAGATCCCTGGCCCATGGAAACGGTGCAAGACAACACAGATTTGCTCTAAGCTGCTAACGTTGGAGTCATTTGTTATGCAGCAACAGGTTATTAACACACTCTTCCTACTTTAGGGTAAGGCTCGCGTCTTCTTCTCCCCTTCAATTCCCTTCTTAGGTTCTATTTTCATCTCTTCTCTCTTGGGATGTCTGGTATCCCTGTTGCCCCCTCCACTGACCCGTCCCTCTGTGTCCACTCAGTCCTCACAGTCTCAAGGACTCTTTCCCAAGAAGGGGGAATGGAGGAGGGAGGAGCTCCCCAAGACCTGGGTTTGCAATTCCACTCTTGCCTGCCATCCAGAATGACATCTGGCATTAGGAGAATGACTTTTTGCAGACGGCAGTCTTCCTCAGGCTATGAGGCTACCTCTTGTTTCTAAACCCGTGGGCATAATAACTTCAGCCAGGCCCACAGCCAGCATGAGAAGACTTTGCAAACATCGTGTTCCCCTTTGTATCATATGCTCATCTCCTGTGCCCTTTTTGCTCATCTGCAATTTCTGCAAAAGGTCATGTCTCGTTTCAGCTTTGCCGTTAAGTGCATTTGACTCTAGGTGGGAATCCCAAAACTGGATGAAGATGCAATCTGGCTTAAATGTTGCAAGGTGGGCCACTATACTTCACCCCAACCAGCTGTGTCCTGCTAGCATAGACACCCATGCAGGAGGTGGCAATCTGATAGTCACTTCTTTCATAATTATATACGGGGCAAAATTTAGTTTTTTTGTTTGTTTGCTTTTTTTGAGACGGAATCTCGCTCTGTCACCCAGATTGGAATGCAATGGCATGTTCTCGGTTCACTGCAACCTCCACCTCCCGGGTTCAAGTGATTCTCCTGCCCTAGCCTCCTGAGGAGCTGAGATTACAGGCGCCCGCCACCATGCCTGGCTAATTTTTATATTTTCAGTAGAGATGGGGTTTCACCATCTTGGCCAGGCTGGTCTTGAACTCCTGACCTCAAGTGATCCACCCGCCTTGCCCTTCCAAATTGCTGAGATTACAGGCATGAGCCATGGTGCCTGGCCATAGTTTTTAACTAAAAGCAAAAAAATCCAGATAGCTTTTCCATCTGGTCAAATCTTAGTAATTTTTACAAAATTAATCTCAGTTTAATGGAGCAAAGTCAGACATAGATAGATGTCAATTTTCTAGAAGGCTTGGCAAAGATTAAAAAAACCACACACACACAATGGACCTAAGCAGTGGAGTGGACCCCAAAGCAGTGGTTCTCAAAGTATAGTACCAGGGCCAACAGCATCATCTGGGGACCTGCTAGGAATGCACATTCTGGGGCCCCAACCCAGAGCTACTGAATCAGAAACTTGGGGTCGGGGAGCTGCAATTGATTTTAACAAGCCATCCAGGGGATTCTGACACATGACCACAAGTTGTGTATCACTGACTTATGGGATTAAACATCTGAATCATTCATTCAGCCATAAGCTATTGATTGAATACACACTATTTGTCAGACATGGTGAACTCTGGGGCAATGTGGAGGAATGATAGGGAATGTCTTCCTCAAGGAGTTCACAATACTTCCTTCCCTTGCTTTATTACAAAGCTTGAAAAGAATGCAGGAATCTGAAGACATAATCCAAAGAATGGAAATTATTCTTTATATGTAACTTTTCAATGGACAGGAGGCACATCAAAAAAAAATTTTTTTTTTCCAGGAACAATCATACTCTCAAAATAGTAACCTTTCTAAAGTAAGTAAATGTGTGGGTTTAATATATCATGTACAGCTGGCTCAGGCTTTTAGACTTAAAAAAAAAAGATTATGAGATTCTACCATGAATGAAATGCAGGATTATTTCAAAGATTCACTTAGGTATCTGTCTGTCTTAATGAACAAACTATTCAGTGTTACCATCTTCCTTGAAGTAGGAGTTCTCGCCACCTTCTCTTACAATAAGTCTAGGCCGGGCGTGATGGCTCACACCTGTAATCCCAGCACTTTGAGAGGCTGAGGCAGGTGATCACTTGAGGTTAGGAGTTCGAGACCAGCCTGGCCAGCATGGTGAAACCGCATCTCTACTAAAAATACAAAAATTAGCCAGGCATGGTGGTGCATGCCTGTAATCCCAGCTACTCAGGAGGGTGAGGCACGAGAATTGCTTAAACTCAGGAGGTGGATGTTGCAGTGAGCAGAGGTGATGCCACTGCGCTCCAGCCTAGGTCAGAAAAAAACAAAACAAAACAAAAAAACCCTAAATAAGTCATAGCAGCTCATATGTATTGTGTGCTGGGCTTGGAATATTTCTGTATTCATTAACTCATTTGATCCTTCCCCGATCCTACAAAGTAGATGCTGATCCTAAAAAGCGATGTAGCAAACACATACAGTCTGTAGATGAACAGAGTCTGAAAGAGGCAGAAACAGGAACCCAGACTCATCTCTTAACCCCAGGCAAATGATCCTCCTGTGCTGTCTCTCATCCCCTTTGGGTCATTTTGCTGCTCATTAAACTACTGATTAATTGGGAAAACATAAAAGGAAATACTACTCTCCCCTAAAAGGTTTCTAGTATGAAATCCCTGGCTAAAGCCTAAACTGTGGGACTTATTTTGAAATTTTAAAGTTCATGCTAGATTTCTCCTTCAATACCACAGATAATGAAGAGCTGGCTATAAACTTCTTATGGTCACCAGCATTAGTAGCCTGTGTAAGAATCTGATCCATGCTCAACAGATCCTGCTTGGAGAAGATGCTCCACATTTTCTCCTTTCTCAGGGTGTCTCAAAGATGCTCATGGACTCACTGGGTCTCAAAGATGCTCATGGACTCACTATCAGAGTAGATGACGTTCCTGTATTTGGGATGAACTTAAACTGATCCAGTCAAGCCTGGGCCCTTGTGACCAAGGATGTCTAGTTAAATCTGGCAGCTGTGGGGTTGAAGAATGTGACCTATGGCCACAGAAGAAATCAAAACTGTCTGGCCCAGACTAGAAACACACTCAGCCCTTTGGCATAGGCAGGAGGTGTGCCCAGGGGCTGAGCTCATTCGCCACACAGGCTTATCCTTCATTTACAAAGGAATCACAGGTCAACCATGTTTTGGCAACTAGATCAGGAGCCCTCTTCTACCTATTGCATCCTTGGGCATAACCTGGTGGCTTTATTTATATGTAAGCAACAAATTCAGAGTCCACGTGGGCTGCGTAGAAAACCCTGAATGCATCTCTCGAGCCACTTGCAGTGCATGCAACTCGAAGGAAACTGAAATGTATGCACCTTTCCCACTGACTTTCTGTAATCAAGTCTTTTTAGAACAAAAAGTTCAACTTCCATCTGTTTTTAAGTCAGGGATGCTTGTTGGCTTGTGCTGAGACATTGATTTGATTAGTAGCATTCTGTGGAACTACAGACATGAGATGTTGAGCTCACAAATGTATGATTCATTTCAGGATTTTGAAATGAGAAATGCACCTATCAATGACACAGAAGCTGGGAGATTCTGAGAAAGCATTTCATGCATATAAATGGGACATGCGATGAAAAAATATGCTTATGGTTACAATGCCGAAGCCAGGGACCACCCCACTGTGCTCTCCACCCTTGAGAAGTGACGGCTCCATGGGAAACCGCTGGGATTAGACGATCCTGCGTTTGGACACCCATATGCTGCCTCATTTATCTACCTGTGACAGGGACAGTGCTGGAAGAGAATCAAAAGATGACAAATTGCTTCTGGTTTTAAAGGAGCTGTTCAGGCTGGATGTACACCCAGGGGGAACCAACTTCCGTGCCAGGAGCCATCACTTCATCCCATTCTAAGGCCACATTTTGGCAAACACCAACCAGCAGATGACTGCTGTCTCCTTTCACCAGTGGATTCAAAGACGCTTGCTCTGAAAGCCTGAAATTCAGTCTTTCTGAAGACATGTGCAGCAGAGAGCAAATCTGCCCACACACTGCAGTGAGGCAGGACGGCGGGCAGGAAGCAAGGGTTCCAGATGACAGGGATTTTTCCCGTGTTGAGGCAGACAGATAACAGGGGGATGATTTTGCAGGGGAATGACTCCAGAGTAGAGAAAGCATAGTGTCAGTAAATGACCCTAGAAAAGACTGATACACGTGAGATAAGTGGACAACAATTTCCAGGACACTGGCCACTGGAATCTGCTTCTGGGGACACAGAAGCCCTCAAGATTCTAGCTTTCCTGGGGTTAGGAGGGAGGCCCACTGGGAGTTTCAAGAGGGTCCACCTGAGCAAAACCTAGCCCTACATAAGCCCCTATACTCGCCAGCCAGTGGTCCAGCCAAGGCCATGTATCCATCCAGCTACGAGCCTTGCTGCTTCTCTCCCGCCATGCATCCTCTCTGGGAATGACTATGTAATTCAAGGTTAACCCACTCAGTCCTCTGGAGGTGAGCTTTCCTCAGCCAGCCCAGCTTGTGTTTCTTCTCTGCCATGTGCTGAAATTCACAAGGCCAGAGAAGCGCCTCGCTGTGTTTAAGTGTATATAGATGCCTTGTGTTCTCCTACACATTGCAGTCCTATTTACTTATTTTATCCTCTTGACAACCTCTGAGACAGGTACTATTATTACCCCCATTTTGAGGTTGATGAAATTGAGGCACAGAGAGATGAGGACTGGCTGAAGGTCACACAGCCAGTGAATAGCAGAGCTAAGGTCAAGCCCAGATAGCTCTTTTCTGGGGTCTGGCTCTTTCAGAACCTCTCTGCTGCCTCTCCGATAGAAAGCTCCTTGAAACCCAGCGGCTGCAGCCCATGTGAGCAATGGCTTGCTCAGGCCTTCCTCCTTCTCCAGTCCACCCCTCTGGAATTCAGTTGGTACTCAAGGCTGGAGTGCAGAGCCTGCAGCGTGAGAAGACAGGCTCATCTCCAAGCCCTTTATCTGTTTCTAAATTCAGGCCAGATGTCCAAACGTTCATTTTATGCTTGTTTGTTTTGAACATTCCATCGTGTTGCCCAAGGCCGCTTCATAGATGGTCTCTCTGTTCTCCTTAGTGAGCATCTGACCCCCTCTCCTCACACCTCTTGTCTCTGGAAACACTCTTTCTGCCACCAACTGATGTTCCCTGCCTAACCTCATTACACATTTCAGCTAAAAATGCCTATTTTCCATGTGGCAGTGAGGTATAATTATAGCACAATTTACATGCCAAGGCATTTTCAAATTTATCATTTCTAATAATAATCTTGGTGTATAACCACCATACCCATTCCATAGATGGGCAAACAGAGGTAGGAAGTCATAGCAAGGTTGCAAGGGACTCCCAAATTGCCAGGTCACTTGAGCCACTTGCATACAATTCTCTCTCCAGATCGCTTTCTCTCAACTTCCTATTCAACAAATTTATCTGTGGCCTGGGAATGAGAGATGTTAACAGGATCAAGTTGTATCTGTGCCTGTACTCCAGCTCTCAGAATACTAATAAGTGACTCTAAGCTTTGGTGGCAAGGACATCAATGCTTAGCTTTCAGCCAAAACCCATCATGAGTAGGTTTACATGCATGAAACACATACTTGGAGTTTTGGGTCTGCACAGTTCTCTTATTACCTATTGCAACTAATCAGAATGCTGAAGGTATTTACTCCCAGCGTCTGCTGACATGACCATAACTTTTGTTCTGATAGAATCTTTTGGCCAAGAAATGAAAGGGGTAGACCAGAACCTACAAGAAGACGAGTAATCTTCCTTCAGAGTTAAAATCGTAAGACTAGTTTTCAAATAGTTATTGCAGAAAGCTTGGGTCCTGTGTAAGGAAGATACAAGACAGGTAGAGGATGTATTCGTTGTATGTAAATCTAGAATTAGAAACTGTAAATGCTGGAAGTTTCATGAAAGCAAAATTGCCTCCTGTACTGGGTGCATTTTTTGCTGCTCTGTGAGCTTTTTTCCCCTCTGTCTGTGAAAATGCAGTTGTGGGGAGTCAGGAATCCTGACTTCTAGTCCCAGTTCCGCCCCTATCACTTCCGTGGCCTCAGGCAAATCACTGAATTTCTTTGAACTTCCAGATCTGTGAAACCAGTATCCGCCAGTGTACCTTACTTAGTTGTTATGAAAATCAAAATGAGTGAGCTACAAGACTGCTTTGGAAACAGCAAGATGCTGTAGAAATGGAAGATATTTCTACAGGCAAATGATCAAGCTCAAAAGGCGGATGTGAGAACAGAAGCCTCTCAACTGTTTTCAGAGGAATCATCTTCCAGAGACATTGCTGAGAAGTGGCTTTTGGGAGCGTGACCATAGAAGCGTGACCATGCCAGTCTACCTCATGGTATTCAAAAACAGGTGACAGCACACTATTTTGTGTGTTCGCTGTCTCGTGTTCGTGCTTGACTCTCTTATCCCACCACTCAGGCAATGCTTGACACATAGTGGGTACTCAGAAACGTGAGACAAATTAAAGAATACCAGCCTGAGTATTTTAGTTCCTCGGGCACAGGAACTTTGTTGGTGGGAAGGAATGGGGGGTGAAGATGGAAAATTTCTGGAAGACTGAGTGTAGGGTGACCTGCTGACTCAGGCCTAAGGGATTTCCCAGGACAAGATGGTCATTCTATCTGGATGTCCTATATGAATATCCAGTTTGCTTCCTCCCAGCCAGCAGGGAATACAGTATCTGAAGAGAAGAAGACTGGTAGAAGGCATATGTGTCTCTGAGTTCCTGAAGAGTGGGTCCCTAGGGATTTATAGCCTGGGCATTTTCTTTAACCTTTTTGTCTCCTTAGTTTCAGTAGGTAACATCATCTTTTCACCATCAGGAATTTGACAGAATCATGCCCCTTCCATTTTTCCTGCATCAGATTATCACCTCTAAGTTACTTTCCTGATCCTTGCCAGTGGCGTTCTGCCACCAGCTGAATCTTCTCCCTAACAGCTCATGGCATTCGGTGTAAAACTGCAGCCTTTAGCAGGACTTGCACTTGGAATTGCTACAAGTGCTTTGTGCAGGCTTCATCAGAAACACGTGCACTGCAGAATTGCTGCCTGGATTAAGATCTGACTGGTGCTCGTAGCAGGGAGATGACATTTTGGGCCAGTGTGGCGATGTGATTAGTTGGGGATTTCCCTTTTAAAAACTTACGGCAAAAGCCTGCCTGAGACAATTCAATATTCATAAATGGAAAGCATAGATGGCGTTTCTGCTCTGCCAAGACCAATAGCTATTTATCATGGCAAATGACTGAAATAGTTGTACATACAATGCTTTACTCAGTGCTGTAAATTACGGTATACAGAAGATTAAGCTTAAGCCTAATGCTACCCTTGAGCTTCAACAGCTGAGTCCTATAAATGGATACCCGTTAAGAGGAGAGAATCTTTTTCCTGGTTACTACTTAGGAGTGTATCTCTATTAAAAGCTTGTGTTAAACATAAATTACCAGGAAGCCTGCCCCTAACCCCAGGCAGACTTTTCCTCAGGGCACTGACTCACATGAGTCACATCTAAATGACACAGTGACAGGCCTGAGACTAGAAGTGTGTGCTGTGCTGACCTCAAGAGGGACAGCAGAGGAATTGGGGGCGGAGGTGGAGGGACTTCACAGAGCACTGAATGACCACTCACTTTCAGCCAGTCTGATCTGAGCCCAAGGAGGGACGCAGAGACCCTGCCAGACTTTAAGAAGACCTTTAGAGTTAAAATAATCCTGAACCCCAACCCCTTCAAAGAGAAAGTTTCTTTATCTGTTATTCTGTAAGTATCAGGGAACCATGACCTAGAGCTGAAACTTAAGTTTCCTAGCTAAATTCTGTTCTCTAAGCACTTGCTTCTCAAAGTGGGGTCTGTGGGCCAAAAGCACCAGCATCACCAAGAATCACGTCAAAAATAGACCTGGGCTGGGTGCAGTGGTTCACATCTGTAATCCCAGAACTTTGGGAGGCCAAGGCAGGTGGGTCACAAGGTCAGGAGTTCAAGACCAGCCCGACCAACATGGTGATATCCCGTGTCTACTAAAAATACAAAACTTAGCTGGGTGTGGTGGTGGGTACCTGTAATCCCAGCTACTCAGGAGGCTGAGGCAGCAGAATTGCTTGAACCCTGGAGGCGGAGGTTGCAGTGAGCTGAGATCGTGCCACCGCACTCCAGCCTGGGTGACAGAGCAAGTCTCCATCTCAATAAATAAATAAATAAATAAAAATAATAACAAAAATACAGACCTACTGAATTGCATCAGAATTTGCATTTTAACAAGATTTTTTTGGAAGATGTATATGCACAGTAAAGTTTGAGAATCAAAGGAAGAGGGAACAGGTGTTTTATAAAATAATAATTAAAAAAAATAAAACAACAGGGAAGCAGGTGTCAAGCAGGGAGGAGCCCCCTGATGTTCTCACTGAAAATTATGACAAACGACAGATCTGATTTATGAAAATAGGTCCTAGTAGTGGATAATAGGATTCTGAGTTCCCCTTTGTCCAATCCTACTTGAGAACACTTTCGGGAACTTGAGAGATAGATTATGAGCTATGAATGAAGTATCACTTGAACTTGAGATGCGCCCCAAAGCATCTCAGGGTGTAAAACAGTGAATCAGCAAAAAGTTCATGCTTCATAAATTAATCAGGGTGCCTCTAATCGCCTATGAATTAGTAGGCTGAGAAGCACTGCCAGTGTTTTGGGCTATGATTTCAATTCTTTATTGTGATTACCAGTTGACTGTAAGTGGGTAAAGTAAGCAAAGATCGTTGTGTTATCTGAGAAGATAGAGATCTTGGATAACTTTAGTCTTTAAAAACTAAAGTTCTGTATGCATGTTAAAAACATAGTGGCAATCATTAAACACAAAGGTTTTAGAAATAAAGTCTATTGTGACCAAGATAGCAGGGGGAAAAATGGGGACAGGGTAAGGAAAATTGTACTAATCTAATGGAAGGCAGAAAAGGAGAACAAAGAAGCAAATAAAAAGCAATGTAAACAGAAATATAAATTAGAAGTTAGAAATAAGTCCAAATATATAAAGTAATTACAATAATTGTAAATGGATAAAACTCACCTATTAAAAGACAATATCAGATTGGACTTTTTTTTTTTGAGACGGAGTCTTGCTCTGTTGTCCAGGCTGGAGTGCAGTGGCATGATCTCCGCTCACTGCAACTTCCGCCTCCTGGGTTCAAGCAATTCTCCTGCCTCAGCCTCCTGAGTAGCTGGGATTATAGGCACATGTCACCATGCCTGGCTTATTTTTGTATTTTTAGTAGAGACGGGGTTTCACCATATTGGCCAGGCTGGTCTTGAACTCCTGACGTCAGGTGATCTGCCTGCCTTGGCTTCCCAAAGTGCCGGGATTATAGGCATCAGCCACTGCGCCTGGTCAGATTGAACTTTTTAAAAAGCCAGCTATATACTGCTTTACAAGAGAGACACCTAAAACAAAATGACACAGAAAAGTTGAAAATAAAAGATTAGAAAGAAACAAATGAGGCAAATACATATTGACCCAAAGAAAATTGAATAGCAATGTTAATCAGATAAAACAGAACCTAAGGCAAAAGCATTAATAGGCACAAAGACAACACTACTAAAAAGACGTCACAATTAAGCTTACATGTACCCAACAGGATAGCCTCAAAATTGTAAAGCAAAAGCTGTCAGAGTTACAGGAGAGACTGACACACTTACAACTATCATAGGAGACTTAAAACTCTCTTCTCAGAAATTACAGAGCAAGCAGACAAAAAATGGCAAGAATGAACAAGATTTAAACAAAATAAACAATATATGGAAGCCTGCACACAAAAGAGAGATTAAATAAATTTTCTAATCATACATGATCTAAATTACAAAATATAAAATAAATGTATGCAACTCTGCACACAATAGAGATTATATACATTTTTCAATCACATGAGACATTTACGAAAGTGGTTCACATGCTAGCTAGTCACAAAGGAAGTTATCATGAATTATAAAATGGATAACCTATAACATTCTCTGACCACCATAAATTAAACAAGTATCAAAAATAAAACAATAGTAAGGCCACGCCCTCACCACCCTTTACATCCGAAAACTAAAATCGCATTCCTAAATTACCATCTAGCAGTGGTGTGGTTTTTTTCCTATGTGTGGCCTAGCTGCTATAAGACTAGTTACTTTACATGACAATTATCAGGGGTATCACAAGAAGCAGGAAACTCCCAGACCATTGAAGCTTCATTATTTTCTATTTTGAACTAAACTCTAAGCCAAAGGGAAAGTGAAGCACCTGACTCCCAGAAGACAAGAAGGGACATGTGTGGGTTAATTATGACCCAGTCATATGGTGCTAGAAGCTGCTCTTGGTACACTCCCCGGCCCATGCCCTGCACTGCCATGCTCTACCCATCTCTTTCTGCTCGCCAGTGCTGGGTGGATGACAAGATTGTCCTTGAAGTGTCCCCGGGACCTGGGAAAAGGTGCTATTTAATGGATGTGGCACCTTACAATTAATGGCATCCTGGAATCGAGAAAATACCATAGTTAACTGTTTGTAGGGGACCTTCTGTCTGCTCTTTCACTTCTGAAAAAGCAGTGGGAAAAGCTAAACAGGAGACACAAGGGGAAGATATAGGCCCAGGTATCTCAGGAAAAATGAGCATTTCACCCTAAAAATCCCCCCAATCAAAATCAAAACCAGATGGATGGTTCCTCCCCAGGATGTGCTACCAGCCCAATACAACTCCAGTGCCGGCTGAATAATGAAATAAATATGAAAAAGAAACCCCCTAACGATTTTAAAAGGATGGAATGCAGGATCGTAGTAACATTGATCAATAGTTGTATAGACAAGCGAGGGTCGGGAAGAAGTGGTTAAAAAGAGATAAATGAAAGGACCATAGTTCTTCAGCCTCCATATGGGGCACTGGGGAGGGCAAAAAGCCCAGTGGTTTCTTGGTCACAAATATTATAAGCCACAGAGGGCAGCTCTGGGGTACACCCTCTTCCTCTGGCCACCCCACTTGTCTCCTAGGCTGGCTCTGCACTGCCACCATCACCAGTACCCACCTCGAAGAGCAGCTAAGGCAAAGGTTGGCCATAAGGGCTAGAAGTTCCTCACCACCAATCCCTAGGGACCCATGGGTTTGTTGTAAGAATATGACAAAGGCAGCTCAGTCAAGAAAGTGGGAGGAAAATTTTCAAAGGGACACCATCTAGCCCCTGCCTTCTTAAACGCACTGGGAAACTTAATTCATGTTTTCGGAGCTAGTGTCACTATCAGGATGATGCTGACAAATGCAGGTCATAGGATTAGGGGGTCAGTCAGAGCCAGCAACTTTTTTTTTTGTTTGTTTTTGAGACGGAGTCTCACTCTGTGGCCCAGGCTGGAGTGCAGTGGTGCGATCTCGGCTCACTGCAAGCTCCGCCTCCCAGGTTCACACCATTCTCCTGCCTCAGCCTCCCAAGTAGCTGGGACTACAGAAGCCTGGCTATTTTTTTTTTTTTTTGTCTTTTTACTAGAGACAGGGTTTCACTGTGTTAGCCAGGATGGTCTCGATCTCCTGACCGTGTGATCCGCCCGCCTCAGCTTCCCAAAGTGCTGGGATTACAGGCTTTTTTTTTTTAATTATTATTTTGAGACAGAGTCTCTCTCAGTCGCCCAGGCTGGAGGGCAGTGGCACGATCTTGGCTCACTGAAACCTCTGCCTCCCAGGTTCATGCGATTCTACTGCCTCAGCCTCCCTAGTAGCTGAGATTACAGGCGTGCACCACCACACCTGGCTAATTTTTTGTATTTTTAGTAGAGACAGGGTTTTGCCATGTTGGCCAGGCTGGTCTCCAACTCCTGAGTTCAAGTAATCCACAAGCCTCACCCTCCCAAAGTGCTAGGATTACAGTGTGAGCCACCGCGCCTGGCCCCACAGCCTTCTTATTAATGAGTATATGGTAGTGCTCTTTGGTTAAGAGGGTTGCCTCATTTAAGAAGGTGCTTGTTTAAGAAGATTACGTATGGGGTGGAGGCAGCCACTTATAAAGATGAGCAGAAAACCACAGCCATGATGTAAACTAAGCCATTGTTACCTTAGGAAAATGCACCCCTACAGAAGGCTTTAGAATTTGAGAAAATAATTCAGGGGGAGAAAAGCAAAGTATCTATGATGCTAATAAACAAACAAATAACAGAAACCAAAGTTTAGACAATGGCTGCTTTCTCTGGAAAAAAAAGATTATTTTTTCCAGATGAAGTGGGATTCATCATAGTGAAATGGTTTACTGACTCTTTCATCCTTTATGCCCCCCAATTTATGTTTTCCCCAGACCTATCTATTTCCTATGCGTCTCCTATGCAGCATTCCCAAATTTGCACTCTGTTTTCAGAAGCACCTGGCCCTGCAAAGGAACAAGGGAAAGGTCCTACCCAAACCATCAACGGTATTCCCCGATTCCAGGATGTCATTAATTGTGAGATGCAACATCAGTTTAACAGCACCTTTTTCGGGGGGGGGGGGGCGCAAACAAACAAGCAAACAAAACAGAAAGAAAGCCTAGCATAGTAGCTCTATACATCATGGGAAGAAGCACTTCGGATTTAGAAAAGACATAGCTTGGAAGTATCTTTAGAGATTTGCAGCATCTAGGGGCAAGCCTGCACACAGGTTTCTAGCATGTGACACTCCAGGAAGGAGTCAGTAACTCTCTGTGACCCCAGATAAGGACATAAGAATCAGCTCCTTGAGAATACTCCGAGGGCCTCCCTAAAGAAAACTGACAGTAGAATGCTGCAGCTTACATGGGATTGGGTTCTAGTGTCAGGGTGGGAGTCGAAAATCCTGTATGACCAAAACTCCTCTTGAAAGAGTACAGTATACGTAGTATGTGGGAAGTGGGCCCTTCCCATGGCCAGTTTCTCCTCCAGGGTTGGGAAATATCTTTGTTTCTTTGCTCAGACACCAGACGAAAGGGTGAGCTAGTGTCTAGGCCCATGTTCTTAGGAAAAACATGCATTTTTGTTGTTCTTGTTGCCCACTGCACGTGGCTGAATTTGGATGAGGGCAATGTGACTCCAATGTGAAATAGATGCATTTTTATTTTTGACTTCAAGACTCCTTGGCACTTTAATGTGCTAATAGCTGCTACGAGGCTCTGGGAGGGGGAATCTGGCACAGTTTCCCAAGGGTATGCATCCACCCAAACCCTTGTTCTTCCTATGGGCTTACTGTTATAGAGAAAGCACTGTTTGGGAGATGCTTCTCTGCTTATGGCTCAGGATAGGGAGAATTCCGAGATGACCTTTTGAATCAACGCTGCTAACATTCCTTACGCAGATTTAAATAAAGCAATGACTGTTATCCAAATTCTCCTCAGTGGATACAGCTCTGAGGAATGGAATGGAGCAGCCTGCACGGCGAGGACACACCAGTGATGAGTCAGAAGCCAGGGGTCACGTTACAGTGAGAGCCCTCCAGCAATCAGCTGTGGTCAGGGATCAAAGCCATGGACTCCCCACTGCTCACAGAGCAAGGATGCCTCCCTCCCTGCATCAGCCTTTCCAACTGCGTCTCAACAGAGTTGGTCATTCTCTTTCAAGCAGCCATGTCTTCTAAATGAATGTACTCGCTTACATGTGGAATTTGGCTTATTCACAACTGGTGAGTCAATTTCCCTTCCTTGCTGGCTTCCTTCCTTCTTTCTTCCAAGATTCTTTTTTTTAAAAAAACAAAAACAAAAACAAAAAAACCCCAAGCAAACAAAAACAGTATATTAGGCATTAACTTTTGACATCCAGCACTCCTTGTGTGGACTCAGGGAATTGACTGGTGAGCCTGGCAGGGGTCCTGGCTCCTTGAGAGTGTGAGGGGGGGAGGGGTGGATAAGTACATAAGCGTTTGCACCAGCCACCATATATGCTAATATTGGCAAAGCAGAAGGAGCCAAGAGCACTTGAATTTGGGATAGGAGGAGTGCTTCCTTCTGCCTGTTTATCCACCTGTTTATCCCAGACACTTTTTTTTTTTTTTTTTGAGACACAGTCTTGCTCTGTCACCTAGGCTGGAATGCAGTGGCACAATCTTGGCTCACTGTAATGTCTGCCTGCCAGATTCAGCGATTCTCGTGCCTCAGCCTCCTGAGTAGCTGGGATTATAGGCATGTGCCACCATGCCTAGATAATTTTTGAATTTTTAGTAGAGACGGGGTTTCACCATGTTGGCCAGGCTGGTCTCGAACTCTTGACCTTAGGTGATCCACCCACCTCGGCCTATCCCAGACACTTCTGAGTGTCTACTAGAAGCCAGGAAAAGTGCTCCCTGGTGGGGCTCAGGGGATGCCCAAGGCACAGTCCTAGCCCTCAGGAGCTCACTGTCTAGTGTTCACAGTCACTCTGCTGCACAGTAATCAGTGCTATAGGTCACAGAGATGCAGAGAGCAAAGGAGCCAGCTGACGATTCAGTTGGGTGTCAGCTGAGCTCAGCATACACGCCAATAAACCACTGAGGGTGCTACCAGCCTAAAAATGGTGGCTGTTGGTGAAGCAAAAATGAAGTCATCTGTTCCTGGAAAAAAATCTCAAGACACAAATAAAATTGCCTATTGTCAACTGGCTATTGTCAAGGTCAATAACCCTCAGGTCACTAACTTAGCGACCTCTTCTCTTTCGTCTTACTCAGCCTCTTGGCATTTGACATGATCTATGAAATGCTTTCTTCTCTTGGCTTCCGTGTAGTCATTCTCTGCTACTTTTTCTGCCAAGTCACTGGCCATTCTCCTTCAACCTAACTCTAAATAAATGTTGACTCTTCCCTTTCCAATCTAATCCAATCCAATCTGTCAGCAAATTCTGTCAGCTACATTTCCAAAATAGATCTTGAGTTTATCCTTTTCTCTCCATCTCCACAGCTACCACAATGATCCGTTACCGCTAGCTATGCATTAGCCCCTTCCGGGTCTCCTGGGCTCCACTACAGCCAGAGTGAGCTTCAGAAACCAGAAACCAGATTATGTCTTTCCCTCACTCAATACCCTCCAGTATCTTAGCACCACACCCAGAATAAAACCCAACCTTCAGACTCTGTTCTACATAACTCTGACATTCTGGTCCTTGTCTACTACTCTGAAGCCCTCAAACATGCCTTGTTTGTTTTTACTCTTCTGTGTTCTCTGCTGGGACACTCTTGTGACAGCTCTTCACATGGCTTGATCATGCATTTGTTATTTAACCCACCAGAACATAAGCCTCAAGAAAACCAGGCCCTTACCTGTCTTGTTCACCACTGTGTCTGCAGCATTAGAACAGTGCCTGGCATACAGCAGGTGCTCAATAAATATTTTCCAAATAAATAAATGAATTGAAACCATGTGACTCTGGAGAATGTAATCCAAGACACTCAGCCTTCAAGAAATAGGCTTTGATGAGATTACAACTAGAAGATTGTTTCAACTAAAAATGAATTCTGGCTGGATGTGGCGGCTCACACCTGTAGTCCCAGAACTTTGGGAGGCTGAGGCGAAAGGATCACTTGAGCCCAGCAGTTTGAGATTATCCTGGGCAACATGGTGAAACCCCCATCTCTTCAAAAAGTACAAAAAAAATTAGCCAGACATGGTGGCATATGCCTGTGGTCCCAGCTACTCAGGAGGCTAAGGTGGAGGATCACCTGAGCCTGGGAGGTTGAGGTTGCAGTAAGCAGTGATCGTGTCACTGTGCTCCAGCTTGGGGGACAGAGGAAGACCCTGTATATATATATATGAACTAAATAATCCTAAAGTTATGAAGATCTTATTAATTTATTTCTAAATTTGAGCTGAACCATTATATCTGCTGTGTGCTTATTTGCAACATTTCTACTCGATTCACAGAAACATGAAAAAAGAGAATTTCATTGAATACGGAGGAATTTATCTACTCTTTGTGAGTCTCATGGATCTGCTCATTTGTTGGGGATAAACAAGAAACTACAGGTAGAACTTTTAGGAGAACATATGTGGTACCCACTCCATCTCTGCTGCAAGCTTCCTTCTTCTTGCTTTCATGTATTTAAAGGTCTATTTCAAATGCTGTGGTTAAGACTCTAAACGTATTCCCTATTACCAATTTATTCCTCCTTCTTCCTTCCCTCAAAATTGGTTCAAGTTCTCTGCCTATGCCAATAAGCAGAGAAGATCAGTAGTGTGGATTAAAATGAGAAAGAGTAATGAAGCTCACCTGCCCCAAGCACCTGTTATTTACTTTTTAGCATCCTACAGGGGATGAAAATGACTTTTCTTCATCCAAGTTTAGTTATGGCATTGCAGTGAGTTTGAGACACAAAACATACAACTGATGTAGCAGTTAAGGCACTCTGGAGTCAGACCTTGGAATTCTGGTTCTGCCACTTACATCAGCCTGACCTTCAACGAATTTCTTAAGTCCTCCAGGTCTCCCTTTCCTTGAGTGTGAGATAAAGATAATACAACCAGATATCCCTTAGGGTGATGGCATGATTAAATAACACATTAAAATGTTTAGCACACAGTCAGTGCTCAGTAAGTGTTTTAGTTTTATTGCTGTTATTTTTATCCTGCATTAGTGGAGTGAAAAGTGGGACCAGGTCAACCTGCTATGTTCTGGACCTAGCATTAACTTTAATTTGAGCAGTAGCAAGTTCAAAATATAAAAACTCGAAGTGAAGCAAAACATAGTCCTACTTAGTCGTAGATTCTCTCGGTTGTAATGCTTGATTTATGGGATAACCCTTCATTAATCGGTCATTCTGTCATTTCTTTCCTTTGAGATTTTCTTAGGGTCCATCATAAGGATTTCCTTAGCATCTATAGTGTAACTGCACTTTACTAGGGATGGTGAAAAAATGAAATAAGCAAAAACAATAGCAGACATTGTTTCTGATCATAAGAAACTCAAAAGATTATATCAATACCAGGAGTTAATTCTGGATTTGGGAAAGATTGATCAAATTAAAGATAAAAAAATTCTACTAATGAAGTAAAGTTTGCACAGATTCACGTGCTCTTGCCAAGTCTTATTAATTAATGCTATCAAACTTGACAAAGAATATGTTCAATGAGAATAATTTCCTTTAATTATTTTATACTTCTGATGTAAAAAAAAATCTAGTCATATAAAAGACAACTAACAATAACAATAACAACAATTTAATGTCAGCAAACAAATCTAACTTAATTGACAAAAAGAAGGTGTTGCTTGCCATTGCCAAACCCCGTGCAATGGCAAGCAACACCTTCAGAAAGGAAGTCTTGGCGGGATAATTAGCAGGTGACGATGCCCCTGCCATTCTGGAAAGCCCAGGGGGCACTGACATTGGGAAGGACTAGCTGTCTCTGGGGCTCAGAGGCACACATGGTTTGTCTCTTCCTCAACCAGAGGTCACCTGGAGACAGACAAAATAAAAAGAACAATTGCTGGGAACCTTGGATCCTCATTAATTAGGCTCCCATGTGTAGCACTGCTGAGACATGCTGTTCTCGGTATCCAACCAGCATCAGCATCTGGATGTACACAGAAGGATGGGGTGCCAGCCAGGACATGCCATGCCTCGCTCCAGGGGTGAGTTTCTGCCACTCATTTATTTTTCTGCTCAGCCTCTCTGCTTTAGCTCACAGTTCATTAAATTCTACTGCATCACCATCAACATGAAAAACAGCTACTTGAAGGGCATTCAAAAATATAATCAGAAAAGGGAATAAAAAGCCCTCTCTGAGAGGGAGGAAAAAAAAAATCCAATCCTCTCTTGTCTATTGAATGATATCCAGGTTCTCTGGTTCTAAACCATTTTTTTTTTTTTTTTTTTTAAGTAACAGTGACATCCAAGGATTATCTCTGTCTGATGGGCGGAGTGTGGAGCCGTATGGTTTTCTGCTGAGAGGACTAGTGCCAAGTGTGGCTGACAAATTCTGTGGGATCTGTGTACATGAAGGTGTTATTTCTTTTGCCTTTTTTTTTAAAAAAAATTATTTTGAAATGGAAAGGACTGCAACTTTATGGACTGCTGTAAGATAGCTTGTTTTACACTTTGCATGTACGTGTGATAGGGAAATAATTCCAATGGCTAGCTCTGTGCAAGCTGAAGGAGTCAACTTTCTACATGTGGATGTGATTCCACAGAAGTCATTTCTGGGCATAAATATATATTTCACTTTGATAAAAAATTTAAATACAGAAAAGCATGAAATACAGTAAAACAAATGGGGGCATGTTATATTTTATGGCAGTAGTTCCCAACTGGGGGCGATTTTGCACCCTAGGGGATATTGGCAATGTCCTGAGATGGTTTTGGTTGTCAAGATTAGGAGTGGGGTGGGGACTGCTATTGCTATTCAGTAGGTAGAGGTCAGAGAAGCCACTCAACATTCTATAGTAAGACACAGAATGAGCCCCACAGCAAAGAATTATTCAGCCCAAAATGTCCATAGTGCCCCTGCTGAGAAACCCTGCTTCATTGTAGGTAGTTATGTTATATTAGTTATCTAATATAGTTATGTAACTATATTAGAAGATAAGGACCCCCCAAAAAATCCTACTTCTTTCATTTAGGCAAATCAGACAACTCACCATAAATTACAAACTCCCAATTACAAAACTACAACCTGGGTCTACCTATTATTTTTTTCTTTAATTACAGTAGTCCAAATTGACTGAAAATACACAATTACTAAAAAGTAATAAACAATTTTTTTCCAGTATAGGCACCTTGCACCTCCCTGTTTTCATCTTACATACATGCCTGTGGACACACACACAGAGCATCCCCTGCCCTGTCCCTGGATTCTCTCTGGGCTGAGGTAAGGACCTACCACAGCTCTGACAAGAGGAAGAGCCACAAACATCTTCCTTTCCATAGTAATCACAAGTGGAAACACTAGACAAGATTTCATTACAAATCTCTGTAGCTTATCCCTCAGTTAATAGTTGTGAAACTTTTTTTAAAGCAAACTTTGTTGTACAACTGTGCTTTCCACATGCAAGTTCCTTTAATCAACATGAAACTTTATGAGACAAATTATTATTTCCATTTTAATACAGAAATGGAAACACAGATGCAAAGTAACCTGCCCAGGGTCACATGGGGAATAAGGTGTAGAGCTGGAATTTTTTAAATTTTTATTTTTTGAGACAGGGAGGGTCTTGCTCCATTGTCCAGGCTGAAGTGCAGTGGCACAATCTCAGTTCACTGCAACCTCTATCTCCCAGGCTCAAGCAATCCTCCCACCTCAGCCTCCCAAGTAGCTAGAGCACAACACTACGCCTGGCTAATATTTTTGTATTTTTGGTAAAGGCGGAGTTTCGCCATGTTGCCTAGCCTGGTCTTGAATCCCCGAGTTCAGGGTGATCTGCCCATCTCGGCCTCCCAAAGCGCTGGGATTACAGATGTGAGCCACTGCGCCTGGCCTAGAGCTGGAATTTCAATCTAACAGATGGATCCTAGAGAGGTTATGCTCAACCACTAGGCTCACACGCCATGTCAATGCATCAAGCCACAAATTGGGATGGACAGCTACAAAGGACAGAGATGCCTGCAGAGTGGAACTGGGACTCCCAAGGTAAGGCTTCTTGTTTCTGTTTCCCCCTTTCTACAGCTATTCCTAAATAACCTTATCCATTCACCTAAGGGACTTTAGAAACAAACTTATCTCTCGAAATCCTCGATCTCCTGGGTAGAAGTTTAAAAAGTGTCTAAAAGGTTGTTGGTACAGATTTAGGAAACAGATCCGAGGCAGCCATCCCTAATGGAGTGACACAGAATGTGGTTCCCAGAGCACTCCACGTCCATGCCAAGCAAAGGGTCTCCCCAGAAGTAGTTGCACCTGCTTTCTACATTGGGGATGCCAGCATGGGGCACACGATCAGGAGCAGAAGGATTGTGGCCAGCCCTGGGTGGGGGGCTCCATGTTACCCCTGTAGGACGCTATGGCACAGGCTGGATGGACCTTGGCAGGGAACCCAGAGAGATACTGGAGCTTCACAGCATTTCTAAAAGAGCTGCCATAGGGGCCTAATGTGAATGTAAACCAATATTTGCAAAGCCAAGCCCTCAGGACTCCTAGCAAATGTAATCACATTCAGGCCGGCATTTCTTGCCTCCAAGAGTGTGGGAAGCAAAAGATGAATCACAGGCGAAAGTCTGTGGGCTGACCTCAGCGTGCACGTCCTCTGAGACAGGGCAAGAAACTAAGGCAGGAAGCACTTGACTGAATTGGTTTTCCCATTTTTCATAAGAAACATTCAACTTAATAAAAAATAGCCACAATTTATTGACAATCCTTTCTTTATTCCCTTACCATGTGCCAGAAAACGATACAACCTTTTTCTGTGTTCTTCACAGGAACTCTGCAAAGCAGGAATTGCCATCCTTATTTTATAGAGGAAAAGAAGGCTCAGAAAGTCATAATTAGCTCAAGGTCAAATAGCTCGTAAATGTTAGGATTCTAACCTGCCTCTGTTTGACACCAGAATTCATGACTTTTCCACTATGACATTCTATTTTTCACACTGGTACTGTGATATTGTGATATAATAAGAAATATGTATTTGGTCTTTATCCCCAGTTCCTGGCACAGAGCTCCTAAAACCCTTGTAATTTCCTGAGTGACAGGGGTGATAGGAATGTCTTTCATTATATTTGGTCTTAGTCCTCAGTTTCCTGACACAAGAGCTTCTCAGACTCTTGGGATCTCTGGAGTGTCTTTTTATGCTAATGAGATGACTGGTGGCTGGGGTACATAAGGCAGTTTCAGGCTAGGGGCTGGTCACCAGAAAGACCAATTGGAGATTGAGTCAATCATCAATGGCCAATGATTTAATCAACCATTCATGGAACCTCCAAAAACCCTACAGGATGGGGTTTAAAGAGATTCCAGATTACTACACACATCCACATGCTGGGAGGGTGGTGAACCCCAGCTCCACACAGGGACAGACACTCCTGCACTTAGGACTCTACCAGACCTCACCCTATTATCTCTGACTGTTCATTTATATCCTTTGTAATAGAAATAAACCAGTAAACATTAGTAAAGTGTTTCCTTGAGTTCTGTGAGTCGTTATAGCCAATTATTGAACCTGAGGAGGGGTGTGGAGATGCCTAATTTATAGCCAAGTCAGACAGAAATGTGGGTAACCTGGGGACCTATTACTTGTGATTGGCATCTGAAGTGGGGGTACAGTTTTGTGGGACTGAGCCTTTAATCTGTGGGGTCTGTGCTAACTCTGGGTAGTGTTTTTTTGGTTCGCATTTTTTTTGAGACAGGGTCTCACTCTGTTACCCGGGGTAGAGTGCAGTGGCACCATCACAGCTCACTGCAACCTCAACCTCCTGGGTTCAAGTGATTGTCCTACCTCGGCATCCTGAGTAGCTGGGACAGCAGGCACATGCCGACATGCCCGGCTAATTTTTAAAATTTTTTGTAGAGATGGGGTTTCGCCATGTTCCCCAGAATGGTCTTGAACTCTTGGGCTCAAGCAACCCTCCCCAGTTGGCCTCCCAAAATGTTGGGATTACAGGCATAAGCCACTGCGCCCAGCCCCAGCTACAGGTAGTTATTGTTGGAACTGAATTAAATCACAGGACACTGAATTGGTATCTGCAGAGAATCCCCTTGGTATCAGAAGTGTTGGTATCAGAAGTGTTAAGTATCAGAAGTGTTTGTATTTGAATTGAGTATCAGAATTTGGTATCAGAAGTGTTGAGTAAGAAACAGTTTTCCTTTAACCACAAATTTCTGAAGTCTCCATAACTTACTGGTTAAACACACAACACACACTCTTTTTTCAATTTAAGTTAAATGACTAGTATACCAAGATCTTGAGCACTGCCATGCACCCATCATGAGTCCACTTTCTGAACACTGAGAGCACAGAACTGAAAAGGTATATCCTTGCTTGGGAAAGAATCCTAGAATCTGAATCAGGCCACAGATGACGGCATGGGAGCAGCAGGAGGTGGCACAGATGACAGCATGGCAGGAGGGGAAGTGGCACAGAAGAACAGAGTTTTGTGGATGTTCAGCAGGAAGAGTTGCATCCAGCTGGGGGCGATGGGGAAAGACATCATGCAGAGAAGGGAGGAGAAAATGAACCTTAAGCCTCACATCAGTCACATCATCCCAACAACTCCCTGAGGCAGGCAGGGTACCCATTTTACAGATGAAGAAATGGAGGTGAAGAGGGATGAGGTAACCTGCCCAAAGTCGCACAGTTAGTGGGGGAGTCTTGAATTGCTTTGTCTCATTCCAAAGCCCATGTTCTCTCCTCTACATCAACAAAGTTCAAATAATGTTCTGTGGAGCCCTGGCAGGTGGGGGGTGAAAAAAGTCAGGAGAAGCCTGTGTCCATGGGGCTTGGACCCTGCCCTAATTTCAACCTCAACAGTTCTGCTTCCATATATATTTATAGATTGGGGTTCTATATAAGATTCCATTTGAAAGAAAGTTCTGCAGTTAAACCACAGGGTGTTGACCTATGCTCCAAATCAGGCCAACACCCACCTAGCTTCCAGACCTCGGGCAAAGCACTGACCTCCTAAGCCGTAGCTTCCTCAATTACAAAATGGGTATAATATTAACACCCACATCACAGGGCTGTTGAAAGGATTACATGCTCAAAGAAATGGAGGCTGGGCACGATGGCTCATGCCTATAATCCCAGCACTTTGGGAGGCCAAGGTAGATGGATCACCTGAGGTCAGGAGTTCAAGACCAGCCTGGTCAACATGGTGAAATCTCATCTTTACTAAAAATACAAAAACTAGCCAAGAGGGGTGGCAGGCACTTGCAGTTCAAGCTACTCGGGAGGCTGAGGCAGAAGAACTGCTTGAACTGGGGAGGTGGAGGTTGCAGTGAGCTGAGATTATACCACTGCACTCCGGTCTGGATGACAGTCTGACTCAAAACAAACAAACAAACAAAAAAAAACCCCAAAAAACAAAACAAAAGAAAACAAAAAACAGATAAGGAAAGCACTTGGCACAGTGTCTGGCACTCAGTACAATGGCATTCTTATTAACTTGTGGAAAATAGCAAAGCCAGTCCTGCCAGGAAAGAGAAAAAGAAAACAAGAAAGAAAAAAGAAAAAGAAAAAAAGAAAAAGAAAAAAGAAAAGACTGGACTGAATGTTGCTATGGACTGAATGTTTGTGTCCCCCACAAATTCCTATGTTGAAATCCTATCCACAATGTGATAGTATGAGGAGGTGGGGCCTTTGGAGATAATTAGGTCATAAGGATGGAGCCCTCATTAATGGGATTAGTGCGCATATAAAAGAGACCTCAGAGAACTCTTGTTCTCTTTCCACCATGTGACGACACAGCGAGAAGTTGGGCATCTGCAACCTGGAAGACAGTTCTCACCAGAATCTGACCTTGTTGGCATCCTGACCTCAGACTTCTACCCTCCAGAACTGTGAAAAATACATATCTGCTGTTTATAAGCCACCCAGTCTAGGATACTGGTATAGCAGCCTGAACTGACTTAGACAATCATGCAGCTATTGCAGGAATTTTTAGGGACACTAAAAAGTACTCCCCACAAAGAGTTGCACTGATTCTAACCTCTGCTTTGCACTCTCTCCTGGTCTTGATAAATGTAAGTTTGTCTTTGTACTAGGACACACACCTAGAGCTAAGGGAGGCCTCGGTGCCTCAATTTGCTGAGCTGTGGTCATGTCTCCATTGTTGCTTGTCAGCTGGTTCAGCAAGAAGCTTAATGGAGACTAGGCTTTGAGGGATGAGATCAGTAACCCCAAGCCCCCAAACTAATTTACTGCATTGCTCAGAGCTCCCAAAGCCACAGGCTGTCCCCTAAGCTGACACTTGGCTCTTATGCCAAGAGCCCCAGGGTGGCGGGAGGCAGGTGTATCAGCTCTACCAAGCCTCAGAGCCTCCTCCCTTGGCAATCTGGGACTTTACCCCTGGGAAGAATTCTGCAGGGGACAGTGGGGTCCCATGTTTTGGGTCCCTTTCAGGATCCTTCCATCAAAGACTCCAGTGAATTAAGTTCTTAGTGAAAGTTTTTGTTTGTTTGCTTTCTTGTTTGTTTGTCTTGAGAAAGGGTCTTGCTCTGTTGCCCAGGATGGAGTACAGTGGCACGATCATAGCTCACAGCAACCTCGAACTGCTGGGCTCAAGCAGTTCTACCCCTCTGCCTCTCCAGTAGCTGAGACTTACAGGTATGCCACCAAACCTGGCTAACTTTTATTTTTTTTTTTTTTTTTTGAGACAGGGTCTCACCATGTTGCCCAGACTGGCTTCAAGTGGCACGACCACCTCAGCTGGCAACCTCTGCTTCCTGGGTTCAGCAATTCTCCTGCCTCAGCCTCCCAAGTAGCTGGAGTTGCAGGTGCGTGCCACCAAACCCGGCTAAATTTTT
>NW_012117677.1:480585-566550 GCF_000951035.1 Colobus angolensis palliatus
TTTTTTAGAGATGGGATCTCACTATGCTTCCCAAGCTGGTCTCAAACTCTTGGCCTCAAGTGATCCTCCTGCCTTGGCCTCCCAAAGTGCTGGGATTATAAGCGTAAGCCACTGCACCCAGCCCCAGTGAAGGTTTTGAAGGCTTACAATAGAATGCAAGCCCCTGTTCCATGCCTATAACAGCTGCACATCCTTGTGAATTGAGTGAATGAAAATCATATTCAGGATGATGTAGCCTCTGCATTCTCACAAGACACACAGAAGCACTGTTCACGGAGGTTCTAGGCCTGGTCACTGAACCACTGGCTGGGTGAGACCTTCTTGCCATGGCTCTTCTTTGGATTCTCCACCTGTCATCTCAGCTGGTGGCACCGCCACCAGGCTCTGACAGTTTCTCTTTGGAGAGGTTTAACCCTTTCTCTCTTCCAGGCAGTGGAGAGGGTCATTTGGTACAGAGCACTGAGCAAGAAGGTCGACTTGTGCCAGGCACACAACTTGCTCCTTTCCTGCTCAGTCTGCCAGAATGAACACGTGAGAGCTGGACACACCCACAGAAGTCATCTTCCCATGGTAGGGATAAGGAAACCAAAGCCCTGAGACATCAAGCAAGTAGCCCAAGGACACAGTGCTGGCTGCAGGGAGGGGCAGAAGACTTGGCCTCTGACCAAAGCTCCTCGTATAGCACTTTCTAGGGCCCTTTCCTTGTGCTGGTTTGAAAGTCCTGGACTCACTCCCAGAGGTGCTCCTTAAGCCTCAATTCTACAGATTATAAACACAAAATATGCCTACAATATATACACAGATACAGATTATATATATGTAGATATGTATATATCATATACCTACATATACACGTGTTTGCAGTTGATAATTAGTATCTAGAGAGAATGTTAAAGAGCTTGGATAAGCTCAACTTCCTTTTATTTTATTATAGAATAATAATAACTGAAGAGGTGGGGAAAAGTCAGAAATTCAGGGTGCGAGACAGGGGAAATGTGTGTAATCTGCAAAAGCATATTCAATATTATACGTGCTTTGACTTTTTTTAGGCACAATAGAATGTACTTTGAAACCTTAATGGTAAGGAGCGCATTCAGATTTTATGCTCATCAAGAGGGAATACAGCTTAAATAAAAAGATTGGGAGATGCTGTGCTGGACTCACAGCATATTATAGCTTTGGAGATTGTCAGACCCCATTCCCTGCTACAGATAAGGAAACTTCCACCCAGAGAGGTTAAGTGACTTGTAGTCTAAGGCCAAATGGCTGTTTATTCATCCCCGAAGGGAGCAGCCACGTGGACTTTATCTGTCCATGGCAGCTACATGGTTTGCTGATGACCAACCGAAGGAATTTATTACATCAAGGATGTCAAGATAGAGACAGAAAGCAGTTCCCAACTTCACCTGGGATTTTTTTTTTTTTTTTTTTTTTTAACAAGGGGGATTCTTGGGAAAGGTGAATTGGAATGTAAAGTTTTACTGATGCACCATTTCCTTGGGGCAGCACCCCAATGGTCCACACACTGGGCTGCACTTGGCCCCAGCCCTCCTTTGTGTTAAGTCTGGGGAGACTCTCTCCTGGCCCTCTTTGAGGGGGAGAAAATGTCTGGCTGCAGGAGCAACTCCTTAAGCAGCTCTCCCTTCCCCCTGGTCACCTGCAGAGGCCACTGCCAGGCTGGGCAGATGGTTTCAGTCTAGCCCCATCGACCAAGACAAGTTGCAGGTTTTCTCTCATTTGTTCTGACAGGACTGAGCATTTCAGCAGAAGGACTACAGCTCCTAAAACAGCCTGCGAACAGAGGCAGCAGCCCAGGAAGACTCTAGCCACAGCCTCAGGCTAAGACAAGACATGGCCAGACCCTGTCGGGGAGCCCAGGGGAAGGCGACTGTCCCCAGGGTAGCAGCTGCAGATGTGACAGTGCAGGTGTCCACTTACCGCAGTGCGACTGGAAAACCTGTGGCTTGACGACCTGGTTACAGGCACTGCACACTACGAGATAGAAGTCGTCATGTGCTGGGTAATGGCCAAATAAGTGCATATCTGTGGGGGAAATGAAAACAGTGTTTTTTGAAAAAGCAATTAAGTCTCAGAAGGTGTACAGTTTCCTCTTGGAATTTCTTCAAGGACAGTTTTTCAAACACAACACACAGAAAGGCAATAATCTTTACTAAGGGAACTCGGTTTGTCATAAGGCAGCTCCCCGCCTCTCAGAGAAGCAATTGCGTCAGAGAATCCCTCCTCATTTCTCCCCTGGACATGGACTGCGGCTGCTCCTGATTCAGTCTGTGGTGCTGAGGGGCTGCTCTGAGTCACATGCTATGGGAATCACCCTGTCCTGAGAGAACCCACATGTTAGCTGGGATTCACTGAGGCTCTATATATCTCAGGCTGGGAGGAACTCCTCCAAACCCATTCCTGCGTAAGCAGTGGTCCTTCAGGGAAGTGAGAGGGTGTATGGCTGGGGACAGAAGGAGAAGTCATTTGGCCTCGGCAGTGCCTGGGTTTCTCCATCACCTGAGGGACATGCTAAGGCTGAAGGAGTCCGCTGAACAAGTGGCTCATTTGTTGCCATCATTACCCATTATTCATTCAATAAATATTTACCGAGCACCTGAATGTGCCAGGCAATGTGCTAGGTGCTGGGGAAAACTGGGGAACAAGAATGAGTTCTCTGCTCTCCTGGAGCTTAAGGTAGCAGAAGAGAGAAGCATCAGGCAGACCACCACACGAGTCATTGCCTGCAGCTGTGTTACGGGCTACGGAGGCGATGCACGGGGTCCCCTGGGAGTGTGCGGCAGGTGGCCCTAACCTAATGTGAGGCAGTGGAGAATGCTTCCCTGAGGAGGGCGCAGGTCATCTGAGACTCCAGGATGAGTAGAGGTTAGGGAAGCAAAGGGCCAGGCAGGGGGAAGGCGGAAAGTTTGAAGATGAAGCCAAGGAAGGAGGTTCTGTGCATGGTGGGAGCCTTGGAGCCTCTTGGCTGGAACAGAACAGGGGAAACAGCAGGGTAAGGCTGGCCAGGCCCAGAAGCCATGAACCTTCCATGCCCAGGTGAGGATTTTGACTCTGACTTTAAGAACAATGGGAAGTACTGGGGCTTTTTAAGCAAAGAAGTGACGCGATCAGGTGCATACTGTCAAAAGATCAGTTACGTGGCAATACCTCCGAGCCAATGAACACATATGTACATGGATGTTCACAGCAGCATTACCCAGAATAGCCAAAAAGTGGATACAACCCAAACACCCACCAATTGACAAGTGGATAAACAAAATACCACAGAACATTATCCATCCAGTGAAAGCAATAAGTACTGATCCGGGCTACAATGTGGATAAACCTAGAAAATATTAGGCTAAAGGAAAAGAGGCAGACACAAAAGGTCACATATTGAATGACCCCATTTACATGAAATGTCCAGAATAGGCGAATCTATAGAGACAAAAAGGAGGTAAGTGCTTGCCTTGGGTTGGGGGGCCTGGAGGAATTCGAGGGTGACTGCTAACAGGTATAGAGTTTCTTTTTGGGTCAATGAAAATGTTCTAAGATCGATAGTGATGACGGTCACACAACTCTGAGAACAGACTAAAACCCACTGAACTGTACACTTTAAATGGTGAACCGTAGGGCATGTGAATTGTATCTCAGCTGGGTGTGGTGGCTTACACCTGTAATCCCAGCACTTTGGGAGGCAGGACGATCAAGACCAGTCTGGGAAACAAAGTGAGACCCCATCTCTACGAAAAATGTACAAAAATCAGCCGGGTGAGGTGGCTTGTGCCTGTAGTTCCAGCTACTCAGGGGGCTAAGGTAGGAGAGCTGCTTGAGTCCAAGAGATCAAGGCTGCAGTGAGCCATGATCACACCACTGCACTCCAGCCTGGGAAACAGAGTGAGACCCTGTCTCAAAAAGAAAAAGAAAAAAATTATCCATCTATCTATCTATCTATCTATCTATCTATCTATCTATCTATCTATCTAACCAAAAAACAAAAACAAAAACAAAAACAGTCCAGTTATAGGGAACCCGTGGTTACATCTTGTGCACCACCGGGTGGAGACAGGGCTCTGGTGGGCACCTCCGCCCTGCCTCCTCTTAGCTGACTGGCTTTGAGAGGGCAGCCATGAACAGTGGCAGGGGTGATGGAGGAATTAAACCTCCTCAGGTTGAGAATCCCCACAAGCCCTCATCTGCTAGATTCAGCTTGTGTCTTTAACAAAACCCCTCAAACAGGATGGTTCCCTCAACTGTGATCCTAGGCCAGAGGAGGGGAAGGTTCAAACCCAACAAATACCTAAGGGAGGCCCCTAGGCTCTATGCTGCCTTCCCAGAGCAGCCCTGCTGCTTCAAGGGAAACGGAACTGGCAGGTTTATCATAGGCAAGCAGTGAGGCCCCCACTTGCCCTGAAGGAAGCCTGTGACTGAAAGAGTAGACTGGCCTGTCTGGAGGCAGGTGACTCACACCGTAGTGGCCTCCTCAGGTTTCAGGTGCCCCAGGTGGCTGCTTGCCTCATGGAGGGTGGCCTGGACACAGGCCCAACTGTATTTTAAAGGGCGTGGCCTGTCATCCCCCTCATCTCTCGCCACTGCCACTTCTAAGATTGGCATGCACTGTCTTCTGGGAGTTCCTGGAGGGGAGCGTTATTAATCAGGGCCTCGTAGGCGGGAGGCCTGTGGGAAGAGAGGCTGAGACAAGAGCCCGATGCTGGGCCCAGCCAACACCCTGTGGGCAGGCGGGACCCTCAGTGCAGAGCCTTAGAGCCGTGGAGATGACCCTTCTTGGGCCTTAACTGTTGACACAACTCCTGTTTTGCTTTTAATTTACAGGTTATTTTTGTAACATATATTCTTTTTTTTTTTTTTAAATAAAACAAAAGGGATCCAAGTTCTCCGAAGATACATTTGAAAAAATACAGAAAAGCCAGAAGACATTAAAGAAAAATACCATTACCAGAAAACTTTATTAATACTCTGCATCTCATTTTGACTTAAAGTCACAGTTTATATCCAGGAACAGGCAAAACCAGGAGCTGGTGAGGGCTACAACTTATTTATTTATTCAATAAGCGTTTATTTGGCTGCCTGATATCCTTTATGCAGCAGGTCAGGCTATGAAGGAATATAAGGTGATCATTAAAAATTAAAACAACAACAACAACAAACCAAACCAAGCATTAACAAAAATTTCTTGAACATCTACTCTTGTGCCAGAATGACAGGCCACATGCTGGGTGACCTGTCAGGGCCTGTCAGGCTGCCACTGATGCCCCATTCTTCTGTATTCCTCCAGAGACCTGCTGAGCCCATCCCATCTCCCCCACCCCCACACTCACACACATCCGTTATGTCAGTGAGTGGAAGGTAAAGGTTCGGCTCCTTAGAGACTGTGGCCACCTGGGGGTGTGTTCCCCTCCAGGCCTTTTACTCATTGAGACTTTTCCTAGTTTCCCTGGAGGGCAGCGTCAACCTTGTAGTGTCTGCTCTGAGCATGTCTCCTGTGGAAAGTGAGAGGACCTGGGAGTCTGCTTGATTATTCCTCAGTGAGTCAACCTTAGGATATCCTCTACAGGCTGCCCAGGTCCTGAGGGTCCTGCTGATGGGAAGCAAAGACAGGCAGCTGGCTCCCAGGAAGACCACCACTTCACATGGCTAGGTGTTCACAGGCAGTGTGCTGTTCCATTAGAGCAATGTGGGCTGAGGGACAAAGCAGGAAGGGAGGGCAGGGAGAGAGGAGAACTAATGCCAGGCATAATGCTAGGTACTCTACTAATTAATTATCTTTCCTTCTCGCTCTCTCTAATTTACCCCCAAGCAAAACATTCAGTGCACAGTTAAAAACAGTGGTGAGCTGAAGTGGACTGGTGCCAGCTTGTGAGAGCCAATCACACATGTCGCTTCCCAGTTTCACGTTTAGTGTCGTCATGGCGGTAGCTTGAAATCAGCCATGGTGGAAGTATTTACACCAAGGACATGGGCAAACACTACACATCAGGTTTTTTGTTTTTCTTTTGTTAAATATTTACTAGTGCACCACTGAATTAAAAACAGGTAAAAAAGTGAAGAGTGAAACCACCTGTAATGCCACCACCTAGTGATAACCACTGTTGACATGTTAATATACATACCTCTCCAGATTTGTGATGTGATAATGTTATCTTAGTTAATCTTCACAATGAACCTGCGAAACTGTCAACATCTCCACTTTCCAGGCAAGGCAACTATAGTAAAGTATTTGCTTGCAATCTCACGGCAGTGATTTGTAAAAAGTAGCATGAGATTCCCGGATATTCTGACTCTAAAGCCATTTCTCTTTTCTCAGGAACATGCTGCTTACGTAGAACAATATCCCATTTCACAGATGAGAAAACCAGTTTGGAAGGATTTCCTGGATGACTAACAGGCTGTCCTCTGAAGGGGCTGTTGGCCTGGGCACTGGCCTGGGGTCAGAGGTGAGGTTGGGAGCACAGGGCTCATTGCTGAACCTTTCCTAGGGTGAGTGTCCTCATCTCTGAAAATGGCTAACAGTCTCTGTTTCATGGGCTTGCTGTGATGGCTCCTAAACACTGCTTGGCCTTGTACCTTTTTCCAGGAGGGACTCAGGAGAGAGTGTGGAGAAAGCTTTCATCATTACCTCTCTTATTTTCAAAAATTCACTAGTTCCCTCCAACGGAGAGTCCTTGCTCCAAAGGACTCTCCCCCATGACATTTCACAGTAGACCTAGGAAGGCTGATCCCTCTGACTGCAGAACTTCATGTGTGTGTATGTGTACATGTGTACACATGTGGACAGAGGAAGGCTGAGAGCCACTGGGAGGCTTCTCTAGGCTGTGGCCAAATGCCAAGAAAACATGTGCCCCGTGAAGATGGAACTTTGTCCAAACACAACGTACAACCATCTCCCAAAGAGACAAAGCCAGACCTGTCTGCTTTGCCCTGTTTTGTCACCACAAATGGATCAACTGTAGATTAGAGTGCTAGCACCATGACAGCATTATCACAGAGTGATCTGGTCATCCCCTGGCCTGATCACAGGCAGGGAGGAGGCAACTCCACTAACTCCATTTTTTGGATGAGAAAACAGAGGTACATTTGCTTCTGGGTCAATATTTTTAGTTTTTGACCCCAACCCACTATAGACATGTATTCATCCATCCGTCTATTCATCTTTCCATCCACCCACCCACCCCACTCATCCACCCATCTACCCATCAATCCACCCACCCCACCCATCCATCCACCTATCCATCCACCCATCCATCCATCCATCCATCCATCATCTCTCATTGAAACATGTGGTGTACACGCTGATATTTTCTGTTCTGTTCTATTCATTTCTTTTTGTTTTACTCTATTCTATTTCATTTAAAAAATGCTCATTCAGATCCCTAAATTAATTTCACGACTGTTTAATGGGTTACAACTCAAAGTTTGAAAAACAATCTTCAGGGCAATGTAGTTTGAGGCTGAGCAGAGTCTGAGAGTTAAGTTGGGATTTAAAGTGGTCTGAGCTGGTCCTCAGTGGTCATCCAAGAGCCTGAAGCCAGAAACTGAATCATTGGTGCCATTATGCTGCAGCCAGCTAGTACCAGCTCACAAGAGCTCACTATGTGCAATTCTTCCCCACTCTGCATTCAGTGATGCCATGTTGACAGCTTGAATCAGCCAAGGTGGGAGTATTTACATGATGGAAATCGGCATCCACTACAAACCAGGACTTCTTCCCTCAGAGAGCTGGTTGTTAAAACGTTTACCAGCACTTCACTGACTAGTGTCCCCTTCTAGCATCACTGTTTCCTGGCTCGATTTCTCCAGCTATAAAATGGAGAAAATTATATTTATCATCTACCATACTGGGATGCAGACAGGTTTTATGAACTGAAATGGAAATCATTATATTAATTTAAAATTACGGTTACAGCATCAATTATTGACCTAAGAACTTATGCCCAACAGAGCCAGGTAAACAAGTTGATCACTTCCTGTGTCAAATGAGCACACAGAGGCTATAAATTGTCATGGGTGGGGTGGGGGATGGGGAATTAGATTACTGGAGTTCTTTCCAATGTCGATCGACTTAATGCTTACTCATTAAAGGTTATTCAGGAGATTACTCACAGATCAGGCTTGTAGCATTAAACCAGTGCTGCTTATAAATTTATCACACTTTTCTAAGTGCCTCTGTTTTGAGCAAGCAGTCCTCCACTTCCCTTCCTGAACTTCTGGTACAATTCCCATTCACGGCAGAGTCCATCACATTCACGTTATCAGCTTGGTCTGGCACTCTGCCTGCTTCCCAATAGCAGTGAGGTTCTCCCAGGCCTCTGTCCACTCTCACAGCCTTCCTCCCCTGAAATCTGCCTCCCATACCCCCAGGTGGCAGAGCAGGGAGGGATGGAACAAAACTCAGTTGTGACGTAAGAAGACACAAAGTTTGGGACAATAGAATGGTTCCTACAAAAGTAAAGTACTAACTGACTTCCCAGTGTAGTTGGTAAAGTGCTTCTGAAGTCAACACTGAAAAAGAAACTGGCAGCATGGGAGCAGCGTTTTATTCCAGATAAACAGCCTTCTAGAGAGAACACTTTTGACAAGCAAAGTCATGTGTTTATAAACTTTAGTTTATATCCAATATTCACTTTTGAAAATGGTTACAGTTAAGGAAAAGGCAGGGTGACATCTCCAATTCTCTATTTATATAGGACTTGTTTCTAAGATGGGAAGACAGCTGGTTTTGTGGATTCAGGATCAAGCTAGATGCTGCGTGCCTTTGAATTTGCCCCTGGATACCTTCCAAGGCTCGAGACTTTGACATTATGAAGCAACAACTGGTGAGAGCTCAAATGATGAAAACCTTAAGAGAGACTAAATAAGGCTTGATTCCTCCCTTTTGCAAGCAGGAATTTCAGGTGAAGCACCAGATGTACAGAGAAGCTGCAAGAAGCAGACACTGCTTTGAAGGCAGTCAGACAGCCTATTGGCAATCAGTGATATCTACGCTCGCCATAGAGAATCTCGTGGTGGGAAAAAAGAAGACGGCAAAACAGACAATCTTAAATTCTTCTTTCTTGGAAAAAATAACAAAGCTCCTGAAAATGGCCTTAGATTTCAGGGTTGTGAAACTACCTCAGTTGCTATAGGAATTACAAAAATGTCAAGATGGCATACTCTATAATGCTATAGCTGTTAACATAATTTTATATAATTTAAACATTATGCTTTTCATTTAAACTTACTCTAAAAGGTATTGTAATGAAAAAAAATTGGGGTTGTATTTATGTTAATTTAAACATTCCAAGCTCTTTCCAGGAAGGTAGATGTGAGCTCTGCCTAAAAGTAAGTCTCAGTTGGGCGTGGTGGCTCACGCCTATGATCCCAGCACTTTGGGAAGCCAAGGTGGGCAGATCACGAGGTCAAGAGATCGAGACCATCTTGGCCAACATGGTGAAACCCCGTCTCTACTAAAAATACAAACATTAGCTGGGTGTGGTGGTGCGTGCCTGTAGTCCCAGCTACTTGGGAGGCTGAGTCAGGAGAACTGCTTGAACCCTGAGGTAGAGGTTGCAGTGAACAGAGATCACGCCACTGCACTCCAGCCTGGCAACAGAGCAAGACTCCATCTCAAAAAAAAAAAAAAAAAAAAAGTCTCTGCTCACTGGGAGGTAACTGGACCCACAGATCTTGGTAGGACCTATGGATGTGATAAACCTGTGACAATGGCCAGAGGACCAGGTGCTACTGAACTTCCCTGGAAAACTATCAAAAAGCTGTGCTGGTGGCTGACAGTGGTTTTGATCTGTGGGCTTCCACTTACATGAACTCAGGCCAAATTACTGAGAAGAAGAGCAACTGTGGTTCAAGGATATGTGATTCACTCCAAGCAGATGCAAATCTGGACACAGAATGGCTGGTCCTAAGAGTCTTCCTTTCCCCTAATAATCTTTATGCACTTATTATACTGTATTTATTAATTTTTCTTTTTGCTATCAGTTTCAGTTGCATTTTAATTGCTTAACGGTGCATGGAAAGCTTAAGGCAATATACAAAAATGTTTCTCCTTTGCTCTGACAGAATGATTTTATTTGTTCCCCAACTCAAAAATCTCCTTAAATTCATAGAACAAAACAAGTTGGGGTTTGAAAAAATGACCTCAGACTCGACATCTCCCACTTCCCCAGCAGAATGTTGAGCTCCCCTCTAGGAAAATATGATCACTTTGTTTCTCAGATCTCTGGAAACCCAGGGCTCAACTGTGAGAGATTCAAAATCAGTGAAATCTGCAAAAGGAAAATGAAGGAAGAAAACTAGAAAAGCAAGCAGCAGCGGTGAGCTCTCCAGCATCAAGGGGAGTGAGCAGGCGGGTGTGTGCAGGCAGCAGCAGCGAAGCTTTTCTTCTCTTGCAAACCAGTGGCTAAAATGGCTCCTGGCCTCTTCTTGCCATGGGTAGGCTGGAAGGCATCCCCTCCCTGGCTGGAGCCCAGGGCTGGGCCTGGTAGCAGGTTGGTGCTGAGAAACACAAGGGGCAGGTGGAAGCTCCCCATTAGGCTGCATGAACAGGATGTCCCCTCTGGACCCCAACCCTAACCACCCAACAAAACACGACCACACAAGACAGTCTCAGTCCCACTTCCTCAGGAGAAGAAACTTTAAAGACCAGCATTCAAGATGTATGGAGGTGAAGGGGCTACACTGGGTCCCCAGGATGCTTCCTTAGGCCTTAGGTCTCTCCCAGAGTTGAGAACAAATACCATGAGAGATGGGCCTTAAAAATGCAGTGCCTGCTTGCTGGGCCCTGGAGTTTGGAAGCCCAAGGTCAAATTTGGCATTTGGCTTATAATCTTCTCAAAGCTTGTGTTTCCACACTTGGAATTAGATGATTTATTTGTGAAGGGGCTGGCACATAGAGGGATATAAAAAAATAGAACATGTTATTATTCATGGCCTTCTTCGCATCTCTCCCACTCACCTGGCCCCTCCTCAGGGAAGCCTCTCTCTCCCCTCCTGGTGTGCCCTCACTCAGCAAAGCCCAGCAGCTTTCCTAAGGCTGTCGTAGAGTGGCTGGTTTATGTCTCTGATTCTCACCAGATGGGAATCTTCTGGAAGACAGGAATTGTGACTTATCGCCCTTCCTATCTCAATAGCCAAACAGTCTGGCATGTGGTAGCTGCTTAATCAATGGTAATATGTTAACTAGGCTGAGGTTCCCAAGAAGTTGATTTATTTTCCACACTCATTCATTTTCTCTTCTCTCGAAAGAGGAAGTAGTAAATGATAATAAATTGCCCTAATATCCACGCTGCTATCTAAGATTACGAGGTCAATCATTGTCTCTATTTATTCACTCTTTGAGCTGCTTGGAAGATAAGTACTAAGGGAATCTAAGGCATGCTCCAGGTGAGCCGTCAGTGGAAAGTGGTCTATTCCTGTGCCCACCATGCCAAGTGCATGAAAGCTGCTCCTTCCCCCCACCCCATGGCAAACACAACTACTCTGCACTCAACAAGGCCCCTCTTCAGAACCAGTGTTTGGGATGGGCTTGGGTGTTTTTTGGATGCTCTCTCTGGTCCCATTTTCTACTTCCTGACTTCCAGCTGCCACTGACATCGAGACTGTGTGTGATTCCGGGCCTGGAAGATTTGGACTTCTCCCTCCCCTTCCTGTCCCAGCTCTGCACTGTCTGACACTGGGCCAGCATGCAGGGGGCTAACTGAGGGCACATGTTGGCAATCTGAGCCCAAACTGGCAGAGATCTCACTGATTGACTAGACAGTGATGACCTTGGTAGCCAAGAGAATAACTGTGCAAAGCGCTCACCTTGGCCTCTGCCTGTCTTAGGCTCATGCATATCTTCATCTTCCCCACCCTGTCATAGTTCCATTCTTAGTAGGAGCTAAGTAGAAGTCTTACTTGAAAATCTCCTTTAGGCAACTGAATTCAGCCTTCTCTCTGACACTTAAGTAGACTTTGGAATAAAAAAATAGCTACCCTGAGGTATACTGAAGAACTTGATGTCCGCCATATTGCTTCTTGAGATTCACATGATGAGAGGCTTTTCTTTTATTTGGATGAAAAAAGACAGGAATCCCAGGCAAAGAAATGAGATGGATGATCAGTTGTCTGTGGGAGCCAAAACCCTGTACTGAGGGCTCTCATAGCTCTGCTAAGACTAGAACAATGATGAGAAAAGCAGTTCTCACTAGGTCTTCTTTTACTGTTTAGAGATTTTAATTTAGAAATGGACTGAATGGCCTCAGGAGGCACCAGGCAGCAGCATTCATCTACCACAGACAGAGATGCACCACCTGTCCCAACACAGCATTCTGAGAGATTTCCTGGATGACATGTTGCAGGACTACACTGGAAGCAGAGTCCATAAAGAAGCCCTCCTGCAGTGCTTTGCACGTGCAGGAACGTGACATTTGTAAAGGCTCAAGGAGAGGCCTTTGCCAGTGGGACTGCATCACAGCAGGCCTCAGCTATCAAGCTATTACTACAAATGTCATCCAACATGTGATGGAGACCACAAGAAAATGCCCACTCCAGAAAATTCCCCCATCATGTTGCACACACCAACCCCTGCTCAGTGGTGGGGGATTATATCAGTGTTCTGCTTGAAAATTCAGGGATGAAGAAGAGACACACTGCTCGGAATCCCTGAGACTAGAGTCCAGTAATGACAGGCAATCCCACGGCTGATAGTCTAATGGGTCCTACTGGCCATGCTGGGCTCCTTTTCAGAGGGTCTAGGGCGAGAGACCTCTGATCCTGTGGCACTTGTTAGTGTCTCCAAGAGGAAAGCAGAAGTTGGCTCTGGCTGTGATTGATCTCTAACTGGCAAAGCAATTGTGACTTTTTTCCCCCTATGGAAGGCCTTTAGTCAAGGCTATTGGAGCCCCACAAGTCCCTCAAGATTACAATAATCGTCCAAACGATGCTGCCAGAGCTCATAGGTAAATGTGCCATTTGGCTCCATCGAGGTCAGTGTCCACTTGGGAGAGCCAGAAAACAGTGGAAAGGAACTGTGTAATGTCCCTGGGAATCGGTGTTCAAAGCACTCCAGCCACCAGGACAGCCAGACTACACAAAGCTGCTGATAGGTATCAGCATTCTCCCAGGAATAGGTGCTTATAAAGGGAGCCAGAACCACTCCAGCTGGACTGGCTATCGACTGCACCAATGCTGCCGAGGGACAGAAATACACCTTCGGTCTAAGGGAACAGAAAGAAGCACTGGGGCATCTCAGCACATCCGGGCCCCTCAAGCCAGCAGCCTGTGCCTGGAAGACCACTTTGAAGGTGCTGGGGCTTAAAGCACAAGGGCCCAGGAATTAAAACTCCCCCATAGAAGAGCTACAAAAAGTTGTTTTAAGGTAATGGAAAATAAGATTGATCAGCTAAAGGAGAAAAATCACAGTGTCCTTAATCACAAGGCAAGCATGAAACTAGTTATGGGCCAAAGAAAAAAGGGACACTGTTGGCAAGATTCATGAAGCCCTGTGATTGGGTCCCAGTCCCTGGGTTCCCAGCTTCAGTTTCCACCAAATCCTCTCTCACTGCTGCCCATTCCCGACTCCTCCCTCCATACTCGCCAAAATCCTATGTATCCTTCAAGGTCCAGCTTGGTGTAACCTCCTTCAGGGAGCCTTCTTCAATTCCTGAAGAGACAACAAACATTTTCTCTGTATTTGCGTGCTCCTCTGCATCTTAGTGCTGCACTTAGCCCACTCTGTCTGGTGTTTAAAGATAGTGGTGGATACGGCTGTCTTTCCCATTCGTACACTGTTTTATATACAGACGCAGACATTTATCAGTCAAAAGTGAAGACTGCCAGAAACGTGCTCAAATGCTTAAAAAAGCACCAATGAATCAAAGCTGCCTTAGACTAAGGAACCACACAGGAAACTCAGCTGGGCAGCTGTGGGGTAGTGGAATGAGCAACAAATTCCTGCTCTGCCTCCAGCTGGCTGTGCAACACAGGGCAAGCACAGAACATCTCTGGATCTCCCTTTCCTCTTCCAGAAAGCAGTGTCTTACCTCCCCTGCAAGGTTGCTGCTAGGATTAAATGAAATAACTTATGCCAGTGATAGCATCTTATAGGTACTCAATTAAATGCTCAAGAAATTTAACTGAATTTTAGCCTGAATTACCTCAGTAAAAAGCCCAAGACCCTCAAAGGAACACTATTTTATAGAGGCAGCCCAGTGTTATGCTTAGAATGCAGGTTCTGGAGTCAGATGGCCTGAACCTGAATTCTAGCACCACCTCCTTGGGAAATTTCTCTGGGCCTCAGTTTCCTCATCTGCAAAATGGGGTGGTAATAATAGGGTAGTTGTCAGAATAACATGGGATAACACATGTCTGATGTCTGATATTTGGGATGCTGTCAATACATATTATTGTTTAGAATCAGATTTTGCATAGTGGAACTTAAAAAAACACAGAGCAAAACAGTTAGTATGAAGTTTCTCTGGAGCAAAACAGTTAGTATGAAGAATAAAATCACTGTTAAAAGTCACCAGACTTTGAACTTCCAGGCATCTAAGCCACAGGGTGAGCAAACAGTAGATGAGGGCTTCTCAAAGTGTGAATATGACCTGCAACTTTCTTGCCAAATACAGATGACTAGATCCCATCTCAGATCTAGGAAATCAGATTCTCTGGGGTGTGGAGTCGAGCAGGATGCCTTTTAAGCAAGCTCCTCAAGGGATCTGATAGCTCCTAAACTTAGCCAATCATTGTCCTATCATGATCACTACTAAAGTAGAGACACCCACTGATATATCCCAGTATTAATCTGGTAATATGGAACATCTTGCTAGTTAAAAGATTCTGTTAGCTAAGGGGAAAGAGTGTTCTGTGCATGCAGGGGTACTGAGGGTACACCTGGCACATGGTTCAGTTTGCTCCTCTGAATCACCTGTACTTGTGATCTCTTTGGATATATGTGTTGGAGGGCCATGAGCTCAACGGTGTGCTGGAGCCGAATGGAACTGCTCATGACAGCCAATTGTGCACATCTTTTCCCAGGTTCATATTTAGAGACTTCACATTGGTAGTTTGAAATTGGCACAGTGGGAGTAGTTACACCTTGAACATTGGCAAACACTACAAATCAAGGCTTTTACATTTCTTCAGAGAGCCACTGTATTGGCACACCACTGGTTCTCATCCATAATAAAGTTCTGTGCAGGAACCCAAACTCTATGGAATGTGGCCCACGGCATTAAATTTAGGTCTGGGAAGGTTTGGGGTCACTTAAAGTCTGGTGTCTGAAAACCTTCCTAAGATGCTAATGATGTTCTAGTATTTTAATCTGCACAGCCTGGCTCAAGAGAAAACTTCCCTTGTGCTCTGTGGTCATGCCCTAAACCTCAGCTTTGGGCCAACCATCTAGCAAACTGCAGTCTTGATACCCAAGTGGAACGAGTTAAGGCATGGACGCTTCAGGGCCAATCCTTCATCAGCACTAGAAAAGCAACTCTGTTCTCCCGAGGGCTGCCCAGTGGCCTCTATACCTCAGGAAGCCGATCTATAATATGTGGATGGGGCAGAGGTTCGACAATCAATCTCTCATCTCTGGGTTCCGAGGTAAGGTGGTCTAGGTAAGCGTCAGCCCCCACTCCCCAGCCTGCTGTTCAGACACCCCCAGCTGCCTTTTAAAAGGTCACCCATAAGGAGCCGTAAGCCCTGCAGTTGGCCCTGTTTCAGCAGATACCACTGGGGAAACAAAGACCTTTCCTTTAAATTCCTCCACTCAGCAGTCAGGTGAGTCAGGGAAAATTCAATCCAATTTCCCAGTAAATCCTACTATGCTCTAAAAGGACACGGTTTGAAAAACCTATTTTTGTGCTTTTATTTACTTAAGGTCTGCATGCCTGAGGAAGCTTTTTCATAGTGCCATCAAACTGCCTCTCGCTTACCAGAAAAAACAAAGATCCCACCTTTCTGTAACACCACCAGCCCGGCCACACAGTCCAGAGGAACTGCAGCTCCAGGCCCTTAATTCCTGGCGGCAGAAGGCTCCCTCCAGCACCCAGCACAGCAGCCTGGCTCCAGCATGGGGCTTTCCCCTTCCTGGGCTGCCCAGGGCTCACACAGTTTTGTTTTTCCTGGTTTAAATGAAGTTTCTGATTCAGAGGCATGACCTGTCTCTATGGGGTTTGTGTCTGTGATTCCAGTGGCTTCATAGTGTAAACTGCTGGGGTCAAGGCTAGGTATCTCTGGATGGTCCCATCTTTCTAGAAGGTTCAAATGCCCACATGAGAAAACAAAACCCCTTCAATCTATTCAGGACTTGGAGTTGTCTGTATTGGTAAACTCAGACTTTGTCCCACGTCTACTTTCTACCCCTGTGTCAAATCCATCAGCCAGCCAACTTCAACTTAGACTCTTAACAGGACTCAATGCAACACACAGGCTTCACTCTGCACCTGCCCAGCAGTGGTGGGTTGTAGAGTGGCCCCTACATTGCCATGGGAGGCCAGGAAGGGCAGTGGGCCAAGGCAGACGGCATCCATGCATCCACACCACAGGGTTCTGAAAGAAATGGCCAAGGGCCCTTCTTCTCTGCCCTAGCTCTTTCTTAGCTCCCCTGGGAACGTGGCCTACTGGGACCCCATGAGTCAGTGCTCCTCTGCTGGCCCCACCCCGATGTCCAGGGTCCTATCCAGTGGAGGGACGGCTCCAGCCCTGGCTATTGTGAGAAGGTGGCAGGACTTGAGCAGTATCCTCGGTGCTCTGGGCTTTTATCACTAACTTTTCAAGGCATGAGACCTCTCTGGGGCCCTAGAACACCCTATATCTTTACTGGTGAGATAAGGCAGTGGGAGCCAGGTGCGGTGGCTCACGCCTGTAATCCCAGCACTTTGGGAGGCTGAGGTCGGCAGATCACCTGAGGTCGGGAGTTCAAGACCAGCCTGACCAACATGGTGAAACCCCATCCCTACTAAAAATACAAAAATTAGCCACACGTGGTGGCTGGCACCTGTAGTCCTAGCTACATGGGAGGCTGAGGCAGGATTGCTTGAACCTGGGAGGCGGAGTTTGCAATGAGCTGAGATGGCGCCACTGCATTCCAGACTGGGAGACAGAGCGAGACTCCGTCTCAAAAAAAAAAAAAAAAAAAAAGAGGTAAGGCAACGGGACAGGTCAATGGGTCCATACCTAACTGTGCATTGGAATCTTTCAGGAGCTCTTAGGGGACAGATGACTGCATTCCAGCCAGCCTGACTGAACTGGAAATTCTGGATATGCATCCATTGCAAGAATCTGCATTTTGGAACAAAGCTTTCCAGGTAACTTTGATGTAGCTGTTCAACCCGGCACTGGCCTAGCCTTCCCCAAGGGTAACTTTCCTTAGGAACAGTCTATGATTTTATCTATTTCCACCCAGTTATGAACTGGAATAGGGAAAGTTCAGGGGTGAGAATTATGTGCTTGATTTGCCTCTCCAGTGATCAGAGATGGGACTATAATACTGTCCCCTCTCTGAAACGGCTAAGTGGTCCAGGAAGGAACCCTCCACAGGTAAGGGACCAAGAGCTGTGTTCAATAGGGTTTGTGTCCCTGTCCCCTCCCTGACTCTCAGTGGGGAGGACTTCTACCAGCCTTGGCCAGAGGGAGAGAAATGGGCATCCCTCCGCCTGGCCAAGCGCCAGAGGCTAGAAGTGGGGGCCCAGCTTCCTTTCCTGGCCTTGGAGCAGAGTCTTCCTGGATGCCCTGTCAGGTCCCTCAGAGTGTCTTCCCAGAAGAGCCCTTCAAGACAAGTGACAGCCATGCTGAGACCAAATCAAACCAAGAAAGCAAACCCTAAAATCTGATATGAATAGAAGGGAAGGGTCTAGCTGTCTTGCTTCCAAAAAGGCCAGATTAAGAAGGGACTCCTGAGCCTGGCTGTCCAGACATGTGCGTGTATGGGTGAAGAGCCAGCATAACCCACCCTGCCCCAAGAGAAGGTTCAGAACATGGGCTGTGTTCATAAGAAGGAAGCTCTTGTTGGAGATGAATGGAAACATCTTAGGGAAAACTAGCCTCTCATTCCAACTAACAAGGAAGGGGAAGCATTTCAGGGTAGCCCTAGAAATAAATTTGCATGCTCGCCTGACATTTCTACAAACATTATTCTATGTGTTAGGTGCTGGCCTGGGGCTAGTCTATGACAGATCCTTAAGGGAAAGGTTTATTGATAAAATAATATTATTGAAAAAACATCAATCACAGCAGCCGGCATTTATTGAGTATTACTCCATGTTAGGTACTGTGCTAAGTGCTGTTCATTGATTGTTTCATTTAATCCTCACAGCAGCCCTGCAGGGGTGACATTATCTCCATTTTATAGATAAGGAAATAGAAGCTCAAAGAGGTTAAGCTATTGGCTCCCACTCTCACAGTATGGGAATGCTGGAGCCAAAACCTGAACTCAAGTCTGCTGAATCTTAACTCTTAGGACACTGTGCCTTTTTAAAGAGGAGGGCAGCTGGGAGAAAGGGAGACAGGCAGGCAGGGAAGTAACAAGAACTCTGAGGTCAGTTATGAATAAATACCCGTGGTGTAGCATTTACCAAATGTCCAAGAACCAATAAAGAACAGAAGCTCCTGTCTACAATGAGGATCAGCTAGGACAACAACCTACACACTTAACACAATGAACGAGCCGGACAGTAGAGTGAGCTGATGTAATAAAGGGCTAACTTGAGTCAGACAGTTAAGAGAATGGGATGGCATAAAGTGACATGATTAAACAGGCAGAAAGGGCAAAGCGTGCTAGAGGAGGGAGCCATGAGCTCTGGCTAAGGTGCCAAGGGCTTTCTCTATAAGAGGCCTTCCTGGGGGCGGGTGAGAGCTTGCCAGGGGCCTTAGTGCTGTAGGGTGGTAAGGAGAACGCCAGCTGCTCCAGGACTTGGTAAGTTGGATATGCAGGAAGTTCAGGGGGCTGGCAGCTAGTGGCACCTGTGCCAATGGGGAACCTGGGGTGACTCAGTGTGGGAAACAAGAGGTTGTTGGTCTCACCCACTGCCCTCATCTACTCACTCATTTATCCAACACTTATTTATTGTCATTGACTATATGCCAGACACTGGGGTACAGAGAAATGAATGTGATGATTTATGGCCTCAAGGAGCTCACAGATCATGAAAGGAGACAGGCCGAGACTCACAAGCCCACAGTACACTTGGCAAGTGATAAACAGGGCGTGTGTGTGGCTCATGCTGTGGCAGAGGGCAGGGAGAGCTTCACCAGGATGACCCCAGAGTAGGTTCCTGACAGATGAGCATAAGCTTCCAGGCAGTCACAGGGGGAGGAGTAGCCCAGGTCATGGGAATAGCAAGAGCAAATGCAGTGCAGTGAGATGTGCTGGCCTGGTGAGGGTGCCACAGGTGGGTGAGTGTAGCAGGGAATGAGGATGCTGGGGGGAAGGGCAGGAGATAAGGCCAGAGAGGTGCGAGGCAGGGTTTTACCAGGTGCTCATGAGTATGAGAGAGAGAATGCAGAGAGCAGTGATTGCGTGCTTGTTTTGGAAGCAATGCTGAGCTTGCTGGAACATGCCTGGAGGTGAGAGGGCTGCTGCAGGGTCTAGGGATGCAGGGACAGAGAGGACGCAGGACCCGAGAGACATTTATTTGGAACTGACCACTGTGGGAAATGACTTAGAGCTTTCTGGCTTGGCTTACTGGGAACAGGGGAAGACAGATGGGAATGCAAGTTACATGGTGCTAGAGACAGAACTGCATCCCCCTGGACTCACGTGCTGAGGCCCTAGTCCCCAGTGAGGTGGTATTAGGAGATGGGACTTCTGGGGAATGATGAGGCTTACATGGGGACCTGAAAGTGGAGCTCCATGATGGGATTAGTGCCCTTGTAAGGAGAGGAAGAGACCCAGGGCTCTCTCTGCCCAGAGAGCACCCATCCACTCGCCACGCGGGCACCCTGATGGTGGGTGTCAGCCTCCAAAACTGTGAGAAAGAAATCTCTGTTGTTTAAGCCACCCAGGCTATGGTACTTTCTTATAGCAGCCCGAGCAGACTGAGGACATATGGGGAAGAGAGCTTTGTTTTGCAGCCTACTGAGTGTGAGAAACTGATCTGCAGTCCAAGAGGCAAGCTGGGGCCAGGGAGACAGAGTGGGGACATCATGAGCAGGCGGGGGCCGAGCTGGGGTTGTGCAGAGTCTCCCTGTGAAACAGTGTTGTCTGACAACAGGGTTAAGGCTAGAATTTGGGGAACACCAATAAATAACAAGAAGATGAGAGGAGGGAAGGGGCCAGTGAAGGAAGCTGAGAGGAACGCTCGCAGAGGTAAGAGGTGAGTCAGGAGGAAGTGTCCAGGAGGACCCAGCAACAGAGTCAAAGGCACAGAGAAGCCACGTGGGAAGCACTGCAGTGTCCGACGCCTCTGACCAGGAGTGAAAGCTCTGGGGAAAAAATAGGGTGTGGAAGTCAACTGGCAGTTGCTCTGGGGGATGTACAACTAAGAAAGGGTGACTTGTTTCAATTTTAAACAACAAATATGTGAACGGGGCTTTAGTCTGCAAGAAGTCAGCAGAGCCTCCTTTTCCCTTTTGCCATCTTCACCTGGCCTCCTGGGCCAGGGCACACTGCCATCCAGGGGTCCAGCCAAGCTTCCTGTGCACGGATGACCACCTGTTGTCCCAGGAGTTAGCACTGTCCAACTTCCCAGCATAGCTGCCTTTCTGCTGCCCCGCCACAATGCCAGCTACATTGGGAGCTGACCACATGCCACACACCCTGCTCCACAAACATCAGTTAGTGTCCTGAAGAACCTCACGAGGGAGACTTGACCAGACCCAGCTTAGAGGTGAAGAACCCAGGCTTTAGAGAAGTCAAGTCACCTGCCCGATGTCACACTGCTGGTCAACGCTGTGCAGAATTTGAACACTGTGTGTCAAACTCCACTGTGCTTCCCTACCTCAAAAGAGCCTTTCATTTCTTCCTTGAAAGAGCCGCCCCACACTGACACAAACCCATGCAGGGTGAGAACAGGACATGCCTTCTCATGCGGCACTCCTGGGTAGACTGTTGCAGGGATGGTCCCCCAGTTGTTTACACCTTCCTATCTTCACACCCTTGGCTGCCCTCTTCTCACATTGATTCTGGGCTCAGTCATATGACGTACTTTGGCCAACAGACCATCAGCAAATGTGACAGATGCTTATAAAATACTTCTGCACTGGGTTTGTATGCCCTCTCTTGTTCTCCTTGGAACCCTCATGTGGAAAGCCCGGGCTGGGCTACAGTAGCATGGACGGACCCACATGGAGCACGAATGAGCTGTTCCTGCCCAGACCTCTCCAGATCAAGCAGCCTCCCAACCACCAGACAGGCGAGGGAGGGCCTCTCTGCCCATCCAGCCCGGGCTGTGCTATCCACACCAGAAGAAACACCCAGAAGACCCACAGGATCATAGTAAGTAACGTTTACTGTCTGAAGCCCATCAAGTTTTGGGGTGGTTTGTTGCACAGCAAAAGCTAACTGATCCAAGTCCTTAAAGACGGCCCGAGCCAGCATCTCCTTCTAGCTCGGAAGCACTGGAGGATAATTATTGGATCTCTAGTGTCCATAGACTCTTTCTGCAATGTCAGAACCACCCAAGAATACAGCACTGTCCTTGGCCTGGAGGGTCACTGTGCTCCTAGAGAGCGGCAAAAGGAAGACGCCTTTATATACCTTCTCCCTGGGACACACAAGGACCTGCAGGCAGCCCTGGTGGGTGCCAGGTTACTTAGGGACAAGGTGACAGTGGCATGCTTTTGCCATATTGTCCCCAGCCAAGTGTTTTTCCACTGATGCGAAAGGAAAAGATAATTTCTCTAGTAAGCTCTACTGCAAAGGCTCCGAGGCAGCATTTCATCAAAGGGTACTGGGGAGCACTGGGGAGACAGCAAAACCCAGCAACTTCCAGCTCCACTCAGCAAGGAGCTTGCTGCTTGCTGCTTCCATTTCCAGAGAGGTGGAAAAATGAATGAGCACTCAGGAAAGCCAACCTGATCAGCGGCACTTTGACAAGATGACAAAATTGCTCCCTCCTCCAGTCCAAACCCACTCTTTGTGGTGAACTATTATGGGAAGGAAGCATCAACTAATTAGAAGCATCTCTGGGACATGAGAAAAATCAGCACCTAAAATGCCTAAGCAGAGAGAATTCCTTGTTAAGAAAAGAGAAAACAAAACAAGAAACTGCTAGGATGTCACTTAGCCCAAGCATATATATAAAGGGAGGAGGAGATAAGAATTAATCGGGACAGGAGCTTCTACCCAAGTGACATAAAAGACACAATTATTTTTGCTGCTTTTACAGATCAAGTGCCCCTTCCAGGTGGGGATAGAGCCCTTGCACCACCCACCACTTTGAAAAATGACTTTCAGTCTTTGGTAGTTCTAATGAAGCTTGAAATTAAGATGGTTCTTTTGTTTACTCCCCCTGTTTGGGAAGCTCTAGCCACCTATCAAAAACACCACTGTCTGGATTATTTATTTCTCATTACCCAACCTATGGGGCATAGAAGAGTTTTATGAAGTCAACAAGTGAGGCGTTTCTCCCAAGGAAGGGTGGATGCACCTCCCCATATTGCAGAGCCCTTTTATACTATGGTCCTTTGATAATCTGGATTTTCACAGACAGGACTGATGCCTGACTTGGCGCAGGGCAAAGAGCCCTGGAAGTCAGAGGTTTCATTCTTGTCCCCTCTTTCATTAGCAAGCTGCGAGCACTTGGGTTAAGTCCCTGAACCTTGAGAAAATTCAGTAAAACAAAGGGTTAGTGACTAATATATTACATCCTTTTTAAAAAACAAGTTGTGGTTTAAAGAGCCCCACATAACATGAGATCTACCCTCTTAACACATTTGTGAGTGTACAGTACAGTATGGTTAACCATAAGCACACTGTTGTAAAGCAGATCTCTAGAATTCACTCAGCTTGCACAACTGAAACTCCACACCCACACAGCAACCCCACTTCTTCCTTCCTCCGGCCCCTGGCACTCAACTATTCTATGCTCTGCTTCTAGGAGTCAACTATCTTAGATACTTCGTATCAGTGGAATCAGGCAGTATTGATCCTTCATGACTGGCTTATTTCATTTACATAGTGTCCTTGAGGTTCAGATATATAGTCTTACAATGATACTGACATGGTACTCACTGTTTCCATGGTAAGTGGTTACATATATTAACTTACTTAGCCCTCACAGAAACCCTTCGAGGTAAGGTAGCATGATTATCTCCTTTTGATAGATGAGGAAACTGAGGCACAGGGAGGTGAAGTGAGGTGCCTATGCTTACCTGCTATGTGAGTGGCTCCAGACTCCTTCCCCCCGCCAAGACAGGGTCTCACTCTGTTGCCCAGGCTGGAGTATATTTATGCTATCATAGCTCATTGTAGCTTTGACCTCCTGGGCTCAAGTGATCCTCCCAACTCAGCCTCCCGAGTAGCTGGGACAAAAGGCACATGCCACCACATCCACCTAATTTTTAAAATTTTTTTGGAGAGACGAGGTCTGACTATGTTGCCCAGGCTGGCCTCGAACTCCTGGACTCAAACGATCCTCCAGCCTTGGCCTCCCAAAGTGCTGGGATTACAGTTGTGAGCCACCACACCCAGCCCAGACTCCATCTCTTGAACATAACACCATGCTCTTTCTGTACAGTTTAAAATTTCTATTCTAGCAAGTAGGCTCACAGAGATACTGAAGTCACTGAGGACGATGGCAAAAGACGGGGCAGGGAGGATAAACGAGATGTGATGTCGGAGAGATCTACCCTTGCGTAGTTCAAAGTGGTCTTTCACAGCAGCCAGAGGGTGGCCTTGGAGCCAGGGAGACCTGGGCCCAGTCCTGGCTCTCCCTTGCTCTTGGCACTTGGGAAACACCAGTGACCAAAACTGACAAGCCCCTTGCCTTGTATACATCACATGCTAACGGGTGAGACAAACAGCAAACAATACATATTCCCCACAATGTCTGGTATAGAAAGGGGAAAGTGTTACTAAAAAAAAACACTGGAGCTGGGAAGGCTGGGTGGGAAGGCTGGCTGGAATTGTAAAAAGGGTGCCACTGAGAAGGTGATATCTGAGCAGACTAGAATAAGGTGAGAAGATAGATTGTGAGGCTGGAGCACATCTAGGGGATGGTGTTCCGCACAGAGGGAAGAGCTAGCACAAAGGTCCAGAGAAGGGGAGAGTCTAGGACATATGAGGGAGAGCAAAGAAGCTAGCCTGTGTGCAGGAGCCAACACGAGCCAGCGTAGAGGGCACTGAAGCCAGGGATGGCATGGGGGCGGCAGAAAGGCTGTAGCAGTGACTCTGAGTGGTGTGGGAAGCTGTGCAGGCTTTTGAGCAGAGGAGTGACATGAACTGATATTTGGCTTTTATAGTAATTTAGGTGATGGTGGCTCAGATCAGGGCAGCAGAAGTGGAGGTGGGGGAAGCAGTTGGTTTTGAACCTAACCTGTTTCCTGGTGGACTAGATGTGGACGGGAGAAAAAGATGGGAGTCAAGGATGATGCCAACAGTTCCATCCAAAGCAACTGAAGAATGAAGTGGCTATCAATTAACTTAGAAAGGCTGCAGATGAAGGAAGTTGCGGGGTCCCTGAAAAGACATGGTGAAGTCCTATCCCCAGTACCTGTGAATGTGGTCTTACTTGGAAACAAGGTCTCTGCAGAAGTGATCAAGTTAAGATGAGGTCATTAGGGTGGGCCTTAATGCAATATGACTGGTGTCCTTATAAGATGAGGAGAAGAGACACAGACAGGCCTGGAGATGATGTGAAGGTGGACAGGGAGAACACTGCGCAATAAAGGAGGCAGAGCCGGGAGTGACGCAGCTACAAGACATGGAAAGCCAAGTATGGCCAGCCACACTGGAAGCAAAGTGGAAGGCATGCAACAGATTCTGCCCTGGAAGCTTCAGAGAGAGTGCAGCCCTACCAACACCTTGACTTTGGACTTTTGGTCTCCAGAACTGAGAAAGAATTTCTGTTATTTTAAGTCATCTAGTTTGTGGTACTTTGTTGTGGCAGCCCTAGCAAACTATTACAGGGGGTAATTTAACAATTCAGTTTTTCACATGTTAAATGCTGGAGATGTCAAGCAGATGGTGGGACATCTGAGTCCTGAGTTCAGGAGAAAAGCCCAGGCTGCTGACAGGAGTCTGGGACATGTATGTAAATAGAATGCATTTATAGCCATGGGGCTGGATGAGGGCAGCAAGGAATAAAAGTATATATGGGAAGAGAAGAGGGCCAAGGACTGAGCCTGGGGCTCTCCAAAGCTGAGACTGGGAGAAGCAGGAACTAGCAAAGGACTCTGTGTTGGAGCAGCCCAGGAGGTAGGAGGAAACCAAGAGTGCCGCGTCCTGGGGCCTGCATTTCTCCCCTGGCCCCACAGCTCCTGGTGGGCCAAGGCCTCCCTGCTGACCTACCTCAGCCACCTCTCCTCTTTCCCTCACAGGCTAAGTCCCAGACAGCTCACTGAACAGACCACTCTCAATGGCCCCCACACCTTGTCTTCAGACAAACTGTCTCCTCCGCCAGCTGCCCCTTTTCCTCCTGTTTTCTGGGTCTCAGCCTAAGAGCTCCCCTGCCCTGTGAATGCTTTGGACCACCCCAGGCACAGGGAGGCACCCTGCTCCCTTCTCAAGCCCCACTGGATGCTACCCTTGCCTCAACCTTAGTGCTCATCTCCTATCCTGGGGTTGATGGGGATGTCTGTCTCTGTACACAACCAGCTCCCTGGCACAGAGCAGGCCTGCAGTAAGCATTTGCTGAAACTGATGAATCCAAACACAGATGGCTGAAATGGGCCTCATAATACGGGTTATGTTAATAACCCGTATTAACACTAAGTTTGGAGTCAATGAAAACACATGAACTTTAAAAGTAAGGTTTCTTAAGTTATATCTCCCCTTCTTGTACCTGTTCAGTTGATTTCCAAGTCTCAAGAATAGTAGTCTACATATATTCCTGTTAAACTTTTAGATCTTGAGAGATGTAACTTAGACTAGCAAGATATTCGGGTCTTGATTCCGTCAGTTTCCATACTAGTTTTCAGGCTTAGCTTTCTGTTCTCCACCAACTTTACTGAGCACATCATCAACATCTTTACTTGAGTCCTTAATATGAAACGAAGCAGGACAGGGGCAGGAAAGAAGTTTGTAACATTTCCCTACAGTTGTCCCTCTGGCTCAGTTACGTCCCTCTCACTGCACAGATATTTACTAAGCACCGACTGTGGCATTGCTCTAGGTGTCAGGAATTCATCAGTGATAAACAAAGATCTAGCTGGGCACAGTGGCTCACATCTGTAATCCCAGCACTCTGGGAGGCTGAGGCGGGCGGGTCACTTGAGCCCAGAAGTTCAAGACCAGCCTGGACAACATGATGAAACTCTGTCTCTAGAAAAACCACAAAAATTTATCTGGGCATGGCACACACTGTGGTCCCAGCTACTTGGGAGGCTGAGGTGGGGGATCATCTAAGCCTGGAAGGTCGAGGCTGCAGTGAGCTGTGATTGCGCCCCTGCACTCCAGCCTGGGTGACAGAGTGAGACCCTGTCTCAAAAACAAGACAAAACCAAACCGAACCAAACCAAACTAAACCAACCCACCACCAAAACAAAGATCCCTTATCTCACTGACTTCTCCACAGATACCGCCTTTCAACCTGTTAAGAATTTACCTACTTGTATGACTTCATGTGGATTCCATCTTTTCCACATACATGACAGACTTTTGCCAAATGCTTTGTTAAAACCAGAGACACTATATCTATAATATTCCCTGGCCTCCCAGCCCAGGAGAAAAGGAGATGGGATTTCTCTGGTGTACACAGTTCTTAGTAAACCCAGGTTGGCTCCTGGTGTTCACTATCTTCTTTTCTAGCATTCACGATCTATAATTTTAACAATGCACACTAGACTCTTCCTTTATTTGTAAATTCTGAAACTAAGTTTTTTTTTTCCCCCCTTTTCTGGAAACCAGAAAATCATTTGGCCACTTTCTGTTTTTTGGGACATCTCCTTTTCTAACTCTGCTAAGCTTACCAAAAGCAATTTTCTCTTTCTCTCTCTCTTTTTCCCCCCAGTATCCTAGGATGTCATTATCCGAACCTGAATTCTGAACTTGAGATAGCTGGGTGTTTTCTGATAATTTCTCCATCTATCCTGGACTCCAATTTCCTCCCACCAGTATGAGTCCCACCCTTCCGAGGCTCAAATCTTTCTTTTTAATGCCCCTCTCTTCCTCTCTTCCTCCATTTCACCTTACACAAAAGCTGTCCTTCCAGAGGAGACGTCATCCTCAGGAAATTAGTCTAATAAAACCAACTTCACAGCAGTCCCCATTCTCTGTAGGGTCCCACATCTATCAGGTGCTCAGACCCTGCCCTTCAGGATGTATCCTCTCTACCTGGGGACCATCCAGTGTTTTCTCTCACTCAGCCTCCAACTGTGATCCCAATGCCAGCAGCTGTGCTGATGGACCCCCTGAAACCGACCTGGCAATTCACTATCCTCACCTCAGTGAGCTTTTAAAAACTCAATAAACTTTATCTTTGCCCCGCCTCCTACCACTTGAAGCTTTGGTGGCAATGATGATTGTGATGATGATGAAGATGTTGAAGAAGGGGATGGGGAGAAGGGAGAGAAACTATCAATTCAGTGTTTTCTAGCAGGATTGTTTGTTTTTTTTCCCCCAGGGTCTATGTCTGAGGAATAGGAAAGCTAGGATGCCTATATACATTAGCATAACTATTGGATTATGTTTACATATTTTAGGTTATTAATAGGTACTTTATGATTACTTGACTTTCAGGCAGTTGCTTTTTGTTTTTAGTTTTTTCTTCTACTTCTTAACTCCTTCCTCATTAGAGGGGCTTATTGATTCCAATGCTTAGAAATCCTTTAAAATACATGTGAGGAAGAATTATGTATGAGAAAGGAGGGAAGAAGAGTCAGAAAGGGGATTGACAGAGTTGCAAAATACTTGCAGAATTTAAAAGATAACATTAAATTTAAGTTGTCTCTCACTCCTCATGGCTAAACATTCAGAAAAGATACAGAAAATCTCATGTACAAATAAATTCTTTAAACAAGAAGAGAATGTTCTGAATGGCTTCCTCCTGGGGCTTTGTATTTATTACTTGGTTTCACAGAAATTGCCAGTCTAGAACAATCAGTTCATAGGACTGCTACAAAATATCATTTACTATTTACTGGAAACATATAAGAAATGGAACTGCTGCTAAGACAGGGTGGGGGGCAGTGGATGGGACTGGTCCTTTCTGGGGAGGGGGACCCACAATGCTCTCGTATTCCTCTGTCCCCACCTCAGTTTTTGCCTCTTCAGGGAAAAGATGTGAAATCACTCTTACATGTATATAAAGGTGTTCATTTCCTCTCTCTCAGACATTCTGAAAACTGCTTACTTGTGCCTGAAGAACCAGGTATTCTGGAGTGAAGAGGGGGAGAAGTACCAGGTGCAAGACCATCTGAGAGTCAGAAATCATTGAAATCTCACATTTGCATTTTGTGCTTGGCTCTAGGAAAAGGTATATACACTGCAGGCTGACTTTCTACCTTATAATAAGAGTTGTGTGATTCTGAAACCCCTAAATGTTCTACACTGAGATCACTTAGCTTTTTAAAAAAATGATAAAGAGGATATCTCATAAACTTCCAGAGAGAAAAACAGGTTGCATCAAGGACTCCGAATGGCACTGGGCTTTTCATTAGTAACACCAGAAGCTGGAAGGCAGTGAAGTGTTAGCTTCAAAAGTTGGAGGGGAAATTATTTTCAGCTGAAAACTCTATACCCATCTAACCATTATTCAGACTGAGGGAAGGACAAAGGCACTTTCAGACCCACATGACATTAAAAACTTTGCCTCCCAGGCACTTTCTCAGGAAGCTGTCAGAGGATGTACTCTCCCCTAAAATGGACAAACTAAAAAGTAGGAAGAAACAGGTCCAAGAAAAACAGGGATCTAAGCCTCAGAGGCACAGCGAAAGGAAGTCCCTGCATGATGCTCGGCAGCCTGCCTAGGGAATGACAAGTCTAGACTGGAGCAGGAGGTGGAGGATTTGGGAGTTGGGGACCGAGAGTTCACAGGATGCTTGTGAGCATTTGGCAGATGCCACTGGTAGATGATATTTGGGAGAATGTGCAATGGGTATCTCATAGAAAAAGCAGTCTTTTAAGGGCGATGATTAACTAAAAGAAAAACAAAAAGTTATACAAGAAAGGAAACCGAATCCCAGTACAATAGTTGGCTCCTTAGTGAATAATATTTAAATCACCATCATACTGTAAACACTGACCATGAATTTTGCCCACCTGTATAGCTTTACTGGGAGGATGGGGAGGAGAAGTGAGGGTGGGTGGTACAAGAGGGTCAAATTCTTCTAATGGGAAGTCAGTAGATAGTGTTTAAAACCAATAAATCAGGAATGCAGTCTAAGCATCTAATTTAGAGGGGTCAACACCAGAAAAAATAACAAAAAAGATTTTACAGAGGTTGTTCTGGGGAGAGGGTCTGGAGGCCGGGGAGAATCTGAGAAGGGCACTGGCTGAATTTTAAACTGCTTTTAGAAAACTCTGATAGAAAACAATTTAAGGATGCACTGCCTTGAGATTTTTATATACACTAGCTTTTAATAGGAGAAATGGGGTGACAAAGCAACTCAAAATGAGAGGTTAGGGTGGAGGAGGATAAAGAGGAAGTATTGCAAAATTCTCTGTGTGAAATGTTTCAGATTCAGAACCTATAAATGTGATTTTCCTGCTGCTGAAAACTTCCAAGCACAGCACTCCCGCAATGCTCCCTTCCCCGCAGCCCTCAGGGAAGGGGCCCAGCTGCCAAGAAGTTTCCCAACATCGCTGCCACCCTCACTGTACCTGTTCCTGGCCCAAGTGGAGGCCCCAGTGGGAAACGTGTGCTGTCTCACTTTCAGTTGGGAGCTGGAATGTTCTGGAAGGTTTGTTCCTATGCGGGACAAGCCAAGAACTCTAAGGAGTTCTAAGCTAAGTTCTCTAAGCCGAGAACCCTGCAGAGCACGGGGAGCACAGTGAGATGCAACTGATGACAGCTGTCACAAACATTGACCACTGAATTTAGAAAACAGGGGGAACAGGCATGGGTCACTTATCAGTACTTTACCCCAGCAGGCGGGGTTCTGGTGAAAGTAGTCAAGGAGGGGAAGCTCAGCAAAGAGGATACAAAGGATATTTTATTTAACTGAGAGCTTCTCCTCCTCAAGGGCTGTAGACATAAAAAGGCAACATTTTCCCAGCAGACTAGGAAAGTGTTAAATTATACTGGTGTTTACTCTCTCATTTCCAAGGCCTGGGAGCGGATGGGATATTTATTTTTATTATCTCTCTGATGTGTTTAGCGACCCTAATGAGGGCAGAAAGTCAACAAACATTTGATTGAAAACAGAGATGTCAATGTGCACCCTCTACCTACTGTTGATACAGGAGAAAGCAATTTCAATAAGATTGAAACAATTAGACTTGAAGATTGCTGTATGCAAACCACATGAAAATGGAAGCCTACTGCTCAGTGTGTAGAAAAAAATAAACCACTGTCTGTTGGTGGTTTTTTCTTCTGATTATATTAAAGTAAATGCTTGCATGTTATATTTACTGAAGTTGAAAACTGTACTGAGGTTATGTAAGAGAATATTCCTATTCTTAGGACACATACACTGAAGTAATTGGTAAAATACCACGAAGAATGTAACTTGCCCTCAAATGGTTCAGAAAAATATTATGTGCGACTATTAAAAATATATCTGGATCGGTCTCTCTCTCTCCCATTGCCTATCCCCAAGAAACAGAAGGACAAAGCAAATGGAGTAAAATGTTAACAATAGTTGGGCCAGGGCAATGGCTCACACCTATAATCCCCGCACTTTGGGAGGCTGAGGCTGGAGCAACACTCAAGGCCAGGAATTCGGATCAGCCTGGGCAACACAGCAAGACCTCTATCTGCCTCCCCCCTACCCAAAAAATTAAAAAATTAGCTGATGCAGTGGTATACACTTGCAGTCTCAGCTACTCCGGAGGCTGAGGTGAAAGAATTGCTTGAGCCAGGAGTTCCAGGTTACAGTGAGCTATGACTGTGCCCCTGCACTCTAGCCTGGGCAATACAGCAAGACCCTGTTTCAATAAATAAATGTTGAATTTGGGTACAGGCTATAGAATGTTCTTTGTGCTATTCTTATTTTTGATGTTTTTGGAAATTTGAAATTATTTCCAAATAAGTTAAAAGTCATATAAAATCAAACGAAGCTGTAAGAAAATCACTGAGGTTTCACAAGCATTCCAAAAGCATCCTGGTGAGTGCTGGATACCAGACTCTCAATTTAACAAGCTGTCCGGGCTAAAATCCTCGTCTTTTTAAATTAAAAAAAATTTTTTGAGATGGGGGTCTCACTCTGTTGCCCAGGCTGGAGTGCAGTGGAGAGATCTCAGCTCACTGCAACCTCTGCTTCCTGGGCTTAAACAATCCTCCTGCCTCAGCCTCCTGTGTGGCTGGGGCTACAGGCATGTGCCACCACGCCCAGCTAATTTTTGTATTTTTTGTAGGGATGGGGTTTTGCCATGCTGGTCAGGGATCCTCATGGGATCCTCCTGCCTCAGCCTCCCAAAGTGCTGGGATTACAGCATGCGAGCCCCCACGCCCAGCCCCTTGTCTTTTGAAATAGATTTAGAATCAGTAAAACAGTGTTAGAATGTTCAAGGTGAAAGCAAACGACTCTTTCAGGGTTTAACTCTGTAATGGCCCAAATTCAAGACTGAATGATCAGCTGTCCTAACATTTTGGTTTAAAAGAAAGGAACCATCTAGCTGTCTTACCAACTTAAGATAATTCAGAAAAGGAGGTCCCCAAAAGTTTGGGCACTACTGGGTAAGTCTGCAGGCTCCAAAGATGCAGTATGCATTGAAGCTGGCATGTACTAGGATAAAGCTGCATAAAAATGCATAATGTATGCAGGGGAAATGCTTTACCTAAAAACTGGGGTACCAGAACCACTCAGGACCCCAAAACACTGCAGCTAGAAAAGATTATGATTCTATCCCTTGTTGTTAAACACATGGGGACAGCTAATCTACCCATTGGATTTTTTTTTTTTTTTTAAGTTCTGGGGTACATGTGCACAACGTGCAGGTTTGATACATAGGTATGTATGTGCCATGTTGGTTTGATGCACCCATCAACTCATCATTTACATTAGGTATTTCTCCTAATGCTATCCCTCCCCCAGCCCCTTCCCCCCACCCCCGACAGGCCCTGGTGTGTGATGTTCTCCACCCTGTGTCCAAGTGATCTCATTGTTCAATTCCCATCTATGAGTGAGAACATGCGGTGTTTGGTTTTCTGTCCTTGTGATAGTTTGCTGAGAATTATGGTTTCCTACCCATTGGATTTAATTCAATTTTTATATTTCAGGATCAAAGTTACTCTTGCGGGGAGGGGCTCAGTCACTGGGAGGGGTTCACAAATGGCATCTTGGTGACCCTACAAAGGGTGATGGCCTCATATGAGTTTGTACATTTGTTTTATGAAGCTTTCTGTATCCGGGTTGGCTATGTAACAAAAAATTTGTATATGCTGGATATTTAACAATAAAAAAGTTTAAAATTAGAGCAAAGCAAATTGCATTAACTTGTGTTTGGGATTCAAAAAAAAAAGTATCCTTTCCCGGGGGACTGCTGAAGATGACAGAGGGGCAGGTCCTGGTGCTCGATGGTCGAGGGCATCTCCTGGGCCGCCTGGCGGCCATTGTGGCTAAGTAGGTACTGCTGGGCCGGAAGGTGGAGGTCGTGCGCTGTGAGGGCATCAACATTTCCGGCTATTTCTACAGCAACAAGTTTACCTGGCCTTCCTCCGCAAGCGGATGAACACCAACACTGCCCGAGGCCCCTACCACTTCCCGAGGCCCAGACCACTTCCGGGCCCCTATCCACACCTTCTGGCGGACCTTGAGGCATGCTGTCCCTCGAGACCAAGCGAGGCCGGGCCGCCCTGGATCCCCTCAAGCTGTTTGAGGCATCCCACTGCCCGATGACAACAAAAAGCGGAGGGTAGTTCCTGCTGCCCTCAAGGTCATACATCTGAAGCCTACAAGAAAGTTTGCCTACATGGGGCACCTGGCTCACGAGGTTGGCTATAAGTACCAGGTAGTGGCAGCCACCCTGAAGGAGAAGAGGAAGGAGAAAGCCAAGATACACTATCGGAAGAAGAAACAGCTCATGAGGCTATGGAAACAGGGTGAAAAGAACGTGGAGAAGAAAACTGTCAAATACACAGAGGCTCACAAAATCCATGAACTCCTGGTCTGAGCCCAGTAAAGACTGTTTATTCCTAAAAAAAAAAAGTGTGTGCCTCATTCAGATGTCCTCCACCCCATCTGATCCTAATGCCTGTAGGTCACAGCAATAGAAGCAAAGCCTTTCAAACTAATATTCAAGAAAATCATCAAAGTGTACCTATCACCAGGAAGTCATATTCGCCCGCCTTGGCCTCCCAAACTGCTGGGATTACAAGGCGTGAGCCATGGTGCTTGGCTGGGTTGGGTTTTTTTAATTGTATATTTCCCTCCATGTCCTTGGAAGACTCAGTTATAATAAATCAACATATCTCATGTTGAAATGTGATTCCCAATGTTGAAGGTGGGCCCTATTAAGAGGTGATGAGATCATGGGGGTGGATCCATCATGAATGGTTTAGCACCATCCCCTTGGTGATAAGTGAGTTATTGCTCAGTTCATGCGAGATCTGGTTGTTTAAAAGTCTGGGACCTACCCTCCATCCCCTTGCTCCCACGCTCGCCATGTGACATGCCTGTTCCTGCTTTGGCTTCAGCCATGATTGTAAGCTTCTTGAGGCTTTCACCAGATGCTAAGCAGGTGTGTTGGTGCCATGCTTCCTGTACAGCCTGCAGAACCATGAGCCAATGAAACCTCTGTGTTTTTTTTGTTGTTGTTGTTGTCTGTTTTTTGAGATGGAGTTTTGCTCTTGTTGCCCAGGCTGGCGTGCAATGGCGTGATCTTGGCTCAGTGCAACCTCCGCCTCCCGGGTTCAAGCGATTCTCCTGCCTCAGTCTCCTGAGTAGCTTTGATTACAGGCATGTGCCACCACGCCCGGCTAATTTTGTATTTTTAGTAGAGACGGGGTTTCTCCATGTTGGTCAGGCTGGTCTTGAACTCCCAACCTCAGGTGATCCACCTGCCTCGGCCTCCCAAAGTGTTGCGACTACAGGCGTGAGCCACTGCGCCTGGCTGAAACCTCTGTTTTTATAAATTACCAAGTCTCAGTTATTCCTTTATAGTCATGCAAAAAAACTGATTAACACACACCTGCTGCTGCTGCTGCTGCTGCTGCTTTAAGATCCTGTGCAGTGAGTCTGGGTTTCTAACCTCAAGAGAGTGGCTAGCACAGGAGATCGCTAGTCTCCTTCCAATTTTGTCCTGTTGAATGGCATAGAAGATTGGTTATATGGATATCAGAGAGAGGAGTCACTAACAAAGATGAAAATGTAGAACTCATTTGATAGGTGGAAGAGTAGGGTGGTTTCTGGTATAGGTTTTGGAGACAGCAATCTGAATTTGAATTGTGGCTCCACCATGATTGTGAGCAAGCTATTTAACCTTTCTCACCTTCAGTTTCTTTAACTGCAAAATGGAAATGGAAACAGTGAGGATTAAATGGGATCTCACATGGCACAGACTGGTATAAAGCAAGTGCGCAGTACAGTTAACTGTGATTATTGCTCCTGTGCTCACAATACTTCCTTTAACTGGTGCTTGGAACATCTTATTTTCCCCTTGCATAATTAATCCTCTACTTTGGCTGATGCCAGAAATGCAGTTTTGCTATATGTGACACTGCACATACTCCAAGTGTGTAAGCCCCAGACACCTTTCAGTGACACTGCTGTGGGGCTTAGTGACTTGCCACCAGGCAGCCCACATAATTGTCTTGCTGAAGTTATAGAGCCCTTCCCTATTCTTCAGCTGGACACACTGAAATTCTTCGAGTCTCAGAAACAACATTGCTGCTTCTCAACAATAGATTTACTTTCTCAAAATCCATAATGTCAGCTGGGCGCAGTGGCACACAGCTGTAGCTCCAGCTACTTGGGAGGCTGAGGTGGGAGGATTGCTTGAGCCCAGGAGTTTAAGGCAGCCTAGGCAACACAGCAAGACCCTGTCTCCAAAAATAAATCCATAACGTCTATAGTGTGGACAACATAACACCCTTGGAGCTGTAGGGAGAAAGGTGCTCTCCTTTGAATGGAGAGGATGGTACTGACTAGCTGCAGAATTTGGGCTTGGGTTGCTTTATGGTTTTGTCTCTCTTTCTAAGTAAGGATGAGAGACTTTCACTGCTTCACTTGTCCACCTTCGCATCATTACTTCTTATGACCCACAGGAAGGATATCTAGGGTGAAAGAATAAACTCAGGGAGAAGTTATTGGCTGGGGCATGGAGGTGACTAATTGGTCACACAATTGAGTTTGCATGTTGAGTGCTGAGTGCCTTGCAGTTTATAAAACACCTTCAGAGCCCATTTCATTCTCACAGCCACCCTATGATGAGGAAGCCAGGGAAATTGTAGTATTTTTATTACCACTTTACAAATGAGGAAACTGAGGCTTAGAATTAAGTAGCTTGTCCAGTATCTCATAGCTAAGCAATGGTGGATGGTATGACCAAGTCCTCATTTCCATCCTCCCAGTGAGTTGTTTCTAAGTGAGCTTTATACGCCCAAGATCATCTATTAGGATGGGGAAACATATTAAAACTTCTCGTTCTAGTTATTTTTAGCTTGCCTTTTTAACTTTTAAATTTTGTTTCATAGTATCAGTAATGTATTAGACTAGTATATGCATGTAATTTATAATTAAATACACATGCTTTTGGGTTCCAGCTCCAAAAAATCATACTGATAAGGGTGCATGATTAAAATAGCTTGGAAGCCACAGCTCTAAGGAGGAGTCTTGCTAATACTGGAGATTAACAGATTCTCTGGCCCTTTATCTTTTTTTTATTTATTTATTTTGCTATTATTACTTTTGGTCAGGAACTTTTATTGGTCTGTGTTCTTCAGATTACACCACAATCTTGTGAAGTGGTAATCCTGATTTTCTAGAGTAGCAGAAGGTGTTTTCTATCTCCTACAAAGTCTAAGGCTGACATGAATCACCTTTTGTTGAAAGGCTGTTCCGGTGCTTTGCAAACATGATGGCTCCCAGCTCATACAGCAGAGGCAACCCCATTTCCATATCATTTGTGGTCACTTACAAATAGCAAAGGTTCAAGTAAGCATATGGGTTCCCAGGTGTCTGCACCTTGGTTCTTGAATCATAACAGGCACAAGCTTCTCTTTATAGGTTTATGTTACTAACTAGACTTGCTACGCTGTGGCATTCAAGAGCATGGTACTTCCAATAAACACTATATTGGAAGGAATTACTGTCTGATTTGTTCATTGCTCCATCCCCAGCAGTGCCTGGAACCCACTTGGTTCCACTGTCTGTTGTCTGGCTGAATGAATGGTGGATTAATGGTTACTCCTCAATTTTATCTTTTCTCTTGACCAAGACATCCCTAAAATGACAGTAAAGAAGTGAAAAAGAGTGCAGAGACAATGGAAATGGGAGATATCAGCAAACAAGCACATGTTTTTGGAAGACAGGTGAGGAGTGATTGCTGACTGGGCAGAGTGGAGGAAACAGTGACCTATGTGTCTACAGAAAGGAGTATGGATGTGAAGTGAGTATATCTGCCTGGGATATAACCCTTGGGAGGCCTGGGAGCTGCAGGCACTGTATACTTCAGATGGCTGGGATGATGTGAGGGGAGACTGCTTGAGAGTCTGAAGGTTTGTTTACTGGAGAAAAGGGTTAGAAGAGGATCCAGACCAGGGGACAGGAGGCACGGTGAAGTGATGGGGTGACGGGAAGGCTAAACAGAGAAGATGGACTGAGGGTGGCCACTCTCATGGCGTGATGGCCTCAGGCCTCTGCCTCCATCTGCTCTTAGAGCATGCTCTGGGCAGGAAAAGGGATAATTCATCTCTGAAAAAACAGAGAGGAATTCTTTTAAGAAAAGGCCTCCACATGCTGGCAACTGAAAATTCTCTAAAGAAATGATGAGTTCGCAATGTAATCCCTCTATACAATGGGCCACCAGTAAAAAGCTCCACTGAAACACCCTGAACCTCCGAGCCGCTTGTAGTGCCTCACTCTTAAATATGAATGGCCAAGGATCACCAGACATTTAAAGAAAGCACCCACCTGAAAGAGACTGAGACACAATGACCAGGAATAGAGGAATACGGAAGCTACACGACGAGTAGAAGAGAACTTCAAAAACACTTATTAATGTCCTCAGAGAGAGAAAAACCAAAACCAGGATGCGATGGTAAGAGAAAAAGCAGAAAACAATCAAGAGCTCTTGGAAATTAAAAATATGATAGGGTGACATAAAAAAAATCTTACTAGAAGGCTTACAAGAGCCTTCAAAAAAGAAAACAAAAGCAAACAGAAAGTAGAAACTGATAGAGTTTTACAATCCATAAGGTCCAATATCTGACAAAAGGAATTCTAGAAAGGAGAACCAAGTAAATGGGGAGGAAGAAACTAAAACAAAACAAAACACCACCAGTACAAGAACATTTTCCAGAATTGAAGAATATGCATTTCCAAATTAAAAGGGCCCACCAGTGGAGCGCCCAACCCAAAGAAAGAAAAAAAGACCTCCATGGGCGTGAACCCGGGAGGCGGAGCTTGCAGTGAGCTGAGATTGCGCCACTGCACTCCAGCCTGGGTAAGAGAGCGAGACTTCCTCTCAAAAAACAAAAACAAACAAACAAACAAAAACCTCCATGGCACATTACTGAGTAATTTCAGATCAACAATGATACAGCGAAGATCCTATAAGCTTTCGGAGAGCAAAAGAGGTCTCACGCAGGACTGGCATCTCATATTAAGAGTGACACTAGAGCCAGAGGACAATACAAAAATGGCTTTAAAATCCCGAGGGAAAATTATTTCCAACTTTGAATGTTCTGTAGCCACCAGATTACTAATCAAGTCTGAGGACAGATCCACGACATTTCCATATTTTGACAACTCAAAAAATTTACCTTTTATGTAGGATGCCCCGGAAGAGTAGTCCTAGCAAAAGAGGGAGTAAATTGAGCAGGAGGAAGACAGGCTTCCAGTCAGTGGACTTCCCAAGACAATGGAGAGGGAAGCCATTGTCACAGAGCAGCAGCACAGCAGGCTGAGGGTCTAATGGGCTCCAGAAAATACAGGGGAATTGATGGGTTTATCCAGTATGTCTGACCAGCTGGGCAAAAAATAGTGACAAGATATACCCAATCTAGTGGGCAAAATTAAGGATAAACATATAGGTAAGAATACAAGTAAAAACCATGAGGCAATAATTTTAGGACAAGCAAAAACCTACATACGAGAGGAAGTGGAATTGCCAGTATTATCTAATATTGGTAGACGAAGACAGAGTCAATAAGCATGTTTTTAAGACACAAGGAAATAAATACTCCTTGGCTTTGTAAGTGAACAGTATAAATGCCTCTCACTATCCAAATACTTAGCCTTCATCCTTTAGAAGGGAACAGATTTGGATACTTTTCTGGAAGTTGTTCCTCATCATTTGAAATTCCACTACTCACATCTGAAACCCAAAAACCAAATAAATTTGGATGTACAGTGTCTCTCATTTTCTGAGCTTGTTATCTAACTTAGAAACTGGATAGATTCAGATACTTGATATTTACAAGCTTGATGTAACCACATACCTTCACTGAGGATGGAGAAGCCTTAGGGAAGGGATGGAGGAAGGAAAGCAGGTGGAGATGTGTGACAGCCAAACCCTACTTTACATGATGGAAGGTTCAGAGATCACCTAAATACCTAAAACCGATAAATGCAGAAGACTCATATGCATACACTTCATAGAGATATGGAGTAAATACTAGAAGAAACAGCTAAAAGAGTGAAAAGTCGTTGCCTCTAGGGAGACAGGATTAGCAGTGGGTAGAGACAGGGCAAGGGACTGCCATTGGATTAAGTTTTTAGTACAACTTGGCTTCTAAACTGTACATATATTACTTTGGGGGAAAAAAGCACATAAAAACTTTAATAAGAACACTAGCCTGGAGAACTGTGCTCTGTCTCAATGTCTGTCACCAGCCAACTGTGTCTGGTTGAGCAAGACACTTTGATCTCCAGGTCTCAGTTGCTTCATCTATAAAACAAGGAGTTGGAGTCCTTCCCAACTGTCCAATTCTATGACTGCATGGTTCTAATGTGCAAATTTGGGTTCTCTGCCAATGTTGGTGGTGTTATCCAAGCTTGAATTACTGGGTTGTAATATTATTTAGCATTGTGCTAAGAAAATAGCATTTTATTACATAGATATATATCTATAAAATGGAGACATCTGGAAAAACGTGCAATAGGAGAGTCTTGTGATTTGTGAGAGAAACAGAGGAATGTAAATTGTGACTATTTTGCAGAAGAGTGCGATATAGAAGAAAACACAGGATCATCAAAGAAGATAACACAACATGGCCACCAAGAAACAAACAAAGCAATAATAATCAAACAGACAAGGAGGGTTACACCCAGACCAGGTCTAAATGAGACAGAGGCTGGGGAATGGAGAAATAGGACCTTCCCATGGTATTTATACAGGTGAACAGAGAAGTCTGAATGGTAGATGATTTTGGCAAAAGCTTGAGACTGGGGATGAAAAATGATGAGAAAGATAGAAGCTATATTATTTTACAAGAGACTTACAAATATTTTACCTTTGGGGATATAGAAGGAAGAGCTGATAGGGTTTGCCATCGAGGACGAAGATATGAAAAAGACACAAGACAGCAGGGACCACCTGAACTACAGGTGTCCAGGAAGCACAACATCTCAGAGTAAGGCAACCTTGGATTCTACTCCAACGCGTGTTTAATGTATGCAGAACGGAAGGTGAGATTGAAAAGGAAAGGATGGGGACTCTGTCTTTGCTGACATAAGCAAGCTCTGGGTCAAGAATACAGAAAAAAATCTGACAGTCAAAGTGCCATCCATATTTGCTGAAATTGACTTCTCTTGTTGGATTTGGAACCTCTTTCCAAAACAAACAGCAAACTTCCTTTAGATCCAGGCAGTAAAATTCATTTTTATATCATTCATTAAACATTTAAACCATTCACTTAAAAAAAGAACAAACATTTTTATTGTGGTAAAATAAACCACTCATTCTTATGGACACGGTACTCTTTCATGTCTTTAGGAGAATAATAGCAAAGGTTTATTGAGTACTTACAGTTCAGAGACCATTCTAAAAGCTTTATGCAAAATATAGTTGACCCTTGAACACCATGGGTTTGAATTGCATGGGTTCACTTATACACCAAAGTTTTTCAACCAAATGAGGTTGAAAATACAGTATTTGTGAGACACAAAACTCGCCTGCACAGAAGGCTGACTTTTCATATATTCGGGTTCCGCAAGGCCGACTGATGGATGTGAGTAAGCACGGATTTTGGTATACCCAGGGGTCCTGGAACCAATTCCCCGTGTATACTAAGGATGACTGTATCTTGTTTAATTTTTTCAATAACCCTATGAAGTAGCTACTATAGATCCACAATCCCTTGTCCAAAGCTCTTGGGCTTAGTGGTTTTCCCAAATTGAATTTATCAGGTTTTATTTAGTAAGGTCATATGGTGTACATTATATAACACCAGAGCAGTCAGGGGCTGCATCCTATAATCAGAAACACTAACATTTCTGCAGTGAAACATAGGAATAATCATACTAATTTGGATAAAGTGCATAATAAATAGTCATATGTCAGTTCAGGGCAGACTTTGATGCCACATTAGTGTGCCTCAAATTTAGGGGAAAAAAAACCCAACTTTGTGTTCAGAGTGCTTGAAATGCAGTCTTTAGAAATGCAGATCAGAATTTTTATCCCTATTTGATAGATGAGAAAACCAAGGCACAAAAAAATTACATAACTTGCCCCAAGGGTCAGGGATTGACCCAGGCAGTGTGGCCCCAAACCTAGGTTCTTGACTGCCCTTGCCATATTGCTTCCTTCTATGTGGCTCACAGTTTAGGGTTGGGTGTAGATGGCATAAATTACATTTTTACCATGCAAGTAGTTAAGCAACCTGGTATTCAGAACAACACAGAGTCCTGCTGATATGGAAGAGAGCCAGGTGACATCAACGCTTCCCATCCCTGAAGGACAGGGAGAATGACCTGGAGGAAGCCTAAGGTGTGGAGTTGTCCATAGCAGATCTTGAACCAGAAAGGCTCCAGGCACACACAGCATCTTGGAAAGGGGCTGTGCTTGCTTTTAATCCCATGGGATGAGGAAAATACAACAAAGTCCCAGATAAACCAGGTAAATATGGCCAGTGAGACGGGTGAATATGAATGTAAGAACTGAGAAGGCAACAAAGAGAAATAATGACTACTGTTTATCAAACACATACTCTATGCCAACTACTGTACGAAGCACTTTGTAAGCAATATCATGTTTTTTCCATGCAAAAAGTTTCTGAGGGAGAAACCATTATTATTCTCATTTTGTAGAAGAGGCTGAAGCTAAATGCACACAGTCCACAGTTTGTTGGAGGCAAAGCTTAAGGGGAAGAAAGAGCTGGTGGGAGAAAAAGTACAGGGTTTGGAAGCTAGAAAATTCACTGGGTGAGATGAGAGCTGTGAGCACTGACAATTTCTAAAGAAGCAATACATGGACTCCACCGGCAAGGGTATTCATGGCTTATGCAATGAGAGCTATTTTCTATGAAGATACTTCTCAAATTATGTCTTCATGGGATAATGCCTTTGACAGGGTAAATGAAAAGCAAGTTTAAATACTAGATAAGCAGTCTTATTTGCTTTTTCACTAGGGAAGATAAGCAAATATGTAGCTCCCAATCTCCAACTTGGAGAAGGCAATCAATACACTTGACAGGCTGCTCAGTCCTCAAATAGTGAAGTGAAAAAACAGCCATTTCCGGGCCAGGCGCTGTGGCTCACGCCTATAATCCCAGCACTTTGGGAGGCCGAGGCGGGTGGATCACTTGAAGTCAGGAGTTCGAGATCAGCCTAGCCAGTATGGTAAAACTCCATCTCTACTAAAAATACAAAAAAAAAAAAAAAAATTAGCCAGGCGTGGTGGCATATGCCTGTAGTCCCAGCTACTCGGGAGGCTAAGGCAGGAGAATCGCTTGAACTTGGGAAGTGGAGGTTGCAGTGAGCTGAGATCATGCCATTGCACTTACTGCACTCCAGCCTGGGTAAGAGAGTGAGACTTTGTCTCAAAAAACAAACAAACAAACAAACAACAACAACAACAACAAACCAGCCATTTCCCACTCAGAAAGCTCCTATGGGTCAGCATGGAGGAAGGAGGGGAAATATTGGTGCAATTTTATGGTAATTTATTTAATGTAATTAACAGCTACAAAACTCCCACAAATATACACTCATTGAGAAGATCCACACTACTGCCAGTGTCCTCATCTTCAACTTAACCAAAATCATAGATTTCAGCATGTATTATCAAAATGCGTTTACTAAGGCTACTTCCAAAGACAGAGGAGAAAACATAAAACTTCCTTTTCGAACTGGCCAAAGACAGAGTGCTGTTTACATTCCAAGCAAAATCCAAGCATTTAACAACTGGATGTTACTATGACCTTACAAGGACCTTCTCTGGAAAGAAGAGGTTGAAAAGAAAACAGTAGTTGTTGCAAACTGGGCTAATCAGGTTTTCTAAAACATTCCCCGCAGGAAAGTTGTTGCGGGGCTCAAAGCTTGCCCTTTTGGGGGCAAGGCTTCTAAGTAGGCAGTAATAAGAAGGCTCCTTGTCACTGGGGACAAACCAAGTGCCTCACTCAAAGTTACTGGTGGCAGATGCTATCCCCAGTGGTAGATGTTATCCCATCTCCCGACAGCCCCATTTTAAAGATGAGGACAAGAAGGCCCTGGGAGGTCCAGTCATTTATCCTACTAGGTCACGTCAAATATAGGAGGCAGATCCAGAAATGACTTGGAGGTCTGTCCCTATAACTGGAGCCTCTATGATGGAGCTGGAAGAGGGGCTGGAGTCTTTTTTCTTTTTTTTTTTTTTTAGGCTGGAGTGCAGTGGCGCAATCTCGGCTCACTGCAAGCTCCACCTCCCGGGTTCACGCCATTCTCCTGCCTCAGTCTGCCGAGTAGCTGGGACTACAGGCGCCCGCCGCCACGCCTGGCTAATTTTTTGTATTTTTAGTAGAGACGGGGTTTCACCGTGTTAGCCAGGATGGTCTCGATCTGCTGACCTTGTGATCCGCCCACCTCAGCCTCCCAAAGTGCTGGGATTACAGGCGTGAGCCACTGTGCCCGGCCGGGGCTGGAGTCTTTATTTCACTTCATCCTACTCTTCAACTTGAGCAGGGGTTCTGTGTTTATCTGTTTCACTGACTGGGATGTGGCTTAAGATTTTCATTGGAAAATGATCCTATCCTTCAAACAACAATATCGAAAACAAAGACAACAGTTTTGAAAACCACTGCCGCATACCTGTGACTAGAAGAGTTTTTAATTCCCCCTCCCGCCCGGCCCTGCCCCATGGCGGGTGTGGGGTATGGCCACTGATGACTGTGGAAGAGGATAAGATGTCACTGTGTAGGAAATGCTATACATACCTAACGTGTGATCTGGCAGCAGAAGATAACATCTGAGTCATCAAGCAGCCCCACATCAAAACAGTAACTCAAAAGCAAATGATGTGGGAAAACAAATTCCTGTATTCTTACAGAGTCTGTGTTGGGAGGATTCCCATCCCAGGGCTCTTAACCCATAAATCAACAAATCTCTCTCTCCTCTAAGAGGCAACTAGTAGCAACATTCCCGCTTCTGTTTCTGTGCCAGGAAAGGGAGATTAGGACAGTGCCTGCTATGCCGTGTCGGATCCAGCGGCCCCAGAGACAGACGGGCTGCACGTCCTGGGACCCCAGCTGCAAAGAGTGTTTTACTTCTGCAGAGCAGTAAACATTTGAAAAGGCAAGGTTCACAGAGCTGTCCTATTGAGACTTTAGAGACATCTTCAAGTCCAGTGCTTCTCAATCTGTGTTCCCAGGAGCCCTGGGATGCCTCGGAAGTATCTCAGTTCACTCTGGGGGCATCTGCCCCTTCTTCAACCACAACAGTTCCTCTTTCTGTGTTTTATACAAAGGGCTTTGTGTAAAGTTTGGTTAAAGAATGAAGTGCTCCAGTCCACCTTTACCATAGATAGGGTGACTGGGGCCCAGAGAGCAAAAGTAAGTTGTGCAGTGCACACACTCGTTAGTGAACAAGCTCCACCCTGCCTGACCAATGCCTGCCCTTTATGCTACCCTGGTTGCACAAAGAATTCTACTTCAAAATAGCTGAATAAATGCAAATGCCATGTCGTCTCTTCACTGCAGTGAGAAAGGCTGAAAGCACATTAGGCTTATTCAGGAGGTCTCCTAAATTGCTCTGGGAAAGCCCTGGGAGATTTAAAATGCCTAGAAAGCAATTTGTTGTAACAGCACTTCCAAATTTCCAATTTCCAACTCTGTGGGCTGAGCTGGGCAACAGGTGGACAAAATCATTACATAAGGAACATCTGCTGACACCCACAATGAAAAGGTCGTGGCCCAGGAACTATGAAAAGTGCTCTGGGATGCTTTTGGTTAAACGTGGCAGGTTGATAAACTATGTCTGTCTCTACTCTCTCCTGAAGCCCCACAAAAAATGACAGTAAATTTAATTTTAAAAGGCGTAAACTACCAGAACAATGTGATAGTCCTACAACATAGGAGATGAGAGTAGACCCAAGATGCCAGGAAAATTCTGGATGCTGCTGTAGAGCAGTTGGACAAATGGTAAATGACTTAGCTGAACACAGCTAGTGGGTGGGGTGAAGTGGGGGGCATTGATACGGGCTGATTTTAGACCCTAAAGCCCAGAAAGGCTACCCTTGAGAACAGGGATGTGGGGAGGGCTGGGCACAGGAAGCTTGGTGGGAACTCTGTATAACCTTCTACCCTGCTATCCTTTGCTTGTTCTCTGCAAAAGACTGAAGAAATCAGAGTTGTTTAAGAAAGGACATGTAATAATAGTATGGCAGGTGATTCAGCTGTGAGTAATACTCACATGATCATAATAATATAAGCCCCCAATGCCGATTTAGTGAAAAATGGCCATGTGACTATATTGGAAGGCTGCATGGAAAAGGGGTGTGCTGTGCGAAGGGCCTACTGAAGAAATAAACCCTCACTTTTCATGGTGGCAAGTTAGTAGATAATATAAAGCTTTTAAGAATCTTGAGGTGGCAGGAAAACCCAGTTACTTTACATTATAGAAGTAAACAGAAAAGAACAGTGAAAATTTTTTTCAAAGTATTTGCATTTGGGGAGTAGAAATTGAGAATAGGGAGGGGATTGCTACTTTTCTGCAATTTGAAAACGCAAAAGCTCTGAAACCAAGTTTTACCTAATTTGGTGATTAAACTGTCTTCATAACAACATCTGACCTGAACTGATGTGAGGCTATTTCTAGTCTTTATTAATCTGTTTAAGTGTGAAGTTACGATTTGCTACAGAAATACCTTATGTGTTTGATGATAGGTGATGCCCCAGACCTCAGTGAGTGTAAATCGATTACTTTTCCAAAGTCTTAATAATTCTGAATTTGAAAACACATCTGCCCCCAAGGGGGTTGCAGATGCCCCTGCACCTTCTGTGCACCAACAACCTGGAGGAGTTCTGGCCCCTTCCCTTGCTCCAGTGCTCACCCAGCCATTGCCTGCCTGACTTCTCCACGTAAAGCTTTGAAAGGTGAAGTTTCCACTTTGCATTCAACATGTCCAAAACAGAACTCCTAATTTCTCTCCTCCCCAGAGCCTGCTTCTTACACAAGTCTACCCATCGCAGTTATACCATCATTCACCCAGTTGCTTAGACAAAGAACCTATGAATCTTCTTTGACACCTCTCTTGCCCACATCCCACCTTTAATTCCTCAGGAAGTAGTGCTAGCTCTACCTTCACAGCTGCTAACCACATCCATTACTATCCCAGCACAAGCCTCCCTTTCTGACTTCTTTGCTTCTGCCTTTACCCCAGAAGTACAGATTCTCCACAGAGCAGAGCTTTTAAAAACAGAAATCGGACCATGTCTCTCCCCTGATTAAACCCTCTAATGGCTTCTCCCCACACTAGGATAAAGTCCTTGCTCCTCACAAAACCTACAAGTCCCTGTATGGCTTGGCTTCTGCCTCTCCCCCTCTGACCTCCCATCCTATCACATTCCCCTTCCTGCCTCAAGGTCCTTGTACCTGCTAGTCCCCAGGTCCCCTAGACTCTCCTGACCCTCACTGGCTCTTTCCTCAAGTCACTCAGTCTCCCTTGACCACCCACAGCCCCTCAGTCACTGTCTTCCTGCTACATTATCTTTTGTTCACTCATCTTGCCCCTACAAGATCGTAAGTGCCATAAAGGCAGGGAATTCTGCAGTCCTGTTAACCCCTGGAGCCCCTGTATTTAGGGCAGAGCCTGGCACACACTACATGATAAATGAATACCCATTAAATAAAAGAACAAATAGATGTACTCACTTACACCATTTAGAATGTAAAGTATACAGTGAAGAAAATAAAATCAGCCTTGGAATCCATTGCACAGGTATAGACATATACAAATAAGTATGTGTGCTTAGTAGTAAAAATAGTTGGTAATGTTCTATATCTTAATAGGGATTTTGGTTTCATGAAAGTATCCATTTGTCAAAACTCAGAGAAGATATACTTAACATTTGTACATTTCATTGTATGTATTTTTTCCTCAAAAGAAAAAACCAAATAGTGAACACTAGTTAATGATATGCATGCTGGAGTATCAAGGGGAAAGCATGCTGAGGCCTGAAATTTACTTTAAAATGGATTTAAAAATCAGATGCATTATTGGATGAAGAGGGGGGTATAGATGATAAAGCAAATATAATAAAATGGTAATTATACAGACAGTGGTAGTAATAAGGAAGATTTCACTGCAAAATTCTCTCAACTATGCTATGTGTTGAACATTTTTATAATAAAATGTTGGGAAAAATTAATTCAGATATTGATTGCAGTAGGTATTCAACATGGTTTACTGAATATTTTATGGTATTTTCCTACGTCATAATTGTCTTTGTTTTATTATTTATTTATTTTTGAGACAAAGCCTCACTCTATTGCCCAGGCTGGAGTGCAGTGGTGTGATCTCAGCTCACCGCAACCTCTGCCTCCTGGGTTCAAGCAATTCTCCTGCCTCAGCCTCCCAAGTAGCTGGGATCACAGGCATGTGCCATCATGCCCGGCTAATTTTGTATTTTTAGTAGAGACAGGGTTTCACCATGTTGCTCAGGTTGGTCTCAAACTCCTGACCTCAGGTGATCCACCTGCCTTGGCCTCCCAAAGTGTTGGGATTACAGGCGTGAGCCACCACGCCTGGCCTCATCATTGACTTTGAAAACTTGGTTTCACACAGCTGTATAGTATGCCACTGAATGGATGGATATATCACAACTTACTTAACCAGTCTCCTATCTTTGGAACTACAGGGCACCTTCAATTTTTCACTTTTATCAACAACAGAGTAATGAAAATCCTGGTATATAAATCTGTGTGTTTACTTACTCAGTTTACATGCCCAGAAATGCAATATACTAAGGTCAAATGTCGTAGCATTTTAGAATCCTGATATGCACACCTGCCTTGCTGAAGGGTGGCTATTGAATGGGTATATTCTTATTTTCTGATGAGTCTGTAAGTTTCTTGAGAGAGAACAACTGCTTTGCTCTGCCTCCCTCACTGGGCTGAGCGTACTGCTACGCACACTGTAGGCATGCAGAAAAACAACTTCAATACGTTCAGAGAACATATGACTAGAACGAATCCTGCTGCACTGCTGAGAACAGGGAGAGGTACTCTTCTTTACGGGAAATTTGAGGCTGCCTTTTCGTGATGGAGCAGAGAGGAGAGGAGAGGGCTGCAGATGGAAGGCAATCTAGCAGCCAAAACCAGGGTCTTTCAGATGCCTACTGGGAACCCAGGGCCAGTTTTTCCCAGGGCTAAAAGTGGTCTCTGGGACTCACTGAATGGATTTTGGTTGAACCAAAACAATGGAACACTCTTGATCCTTAAACAGAATGGGGTCAAGATGCATGAACGCTGGGGGAGAGGTGCTTGGGAGGGATGCTAAGGGAAGCATGGCACCCGAGGCCTGCACAGGGTGCAGGAGGGGCTTCATTTTCTGTACTCCATGCCCCTCTGGATGCTGTTTTTTTGTTTTTGTTTTTTTAAATAATTTATAAGTGTGGAATTTTCTTTTTCTTTTGAGACAGGGTCTCACTCTGTCACCCAGGCTGGAGTGCAGTGGTGCAATCATGGCTCACTGTAACCGCCGCATCCCAGGCTCAGGTGATCCTCCCACCTCAGCCTCCTGAGTAGCTGGGACTACAGGCGAATGCCACTATGATGGGCCCAGTTTTGTATTTTTTGTAGAGATGGATTTTCGCCATGTTGCCCAGGCTGGTCTTGAACTCCTAGGTTCAAGGGACCCGCCCGCCTCAGCCTCCCAATGTGTTGGGATCACACGCGTGAACAACAGTGCCCAACCTTAACTGTGTAATTAAAAAAAAAAAAAAAAGGTTCCAGAGGTCAAGGGGCCCAAGTTGGTGGGTTGACTCTTTCAGACTAGGCACTTGAAGTGCGCAAGTGAGTCTTTCAGCCTGAACTCCAGGACACCAGCTTTTCCATTTCAGAGCTCAGCAGACACGGATTCCTCACTTCACACACTGGTCTTAGTCCAAAAGTTCATTTGTAAGCTGTGGTTTGGAGCTTGGAACATATTTCCCAATACAATGGAGACAGTTTCTCTTCTGGCCAACAAGAGCTTTTCTGACCCTTCATAAAACCAAAATAAACCCCATTTTCTTAAAGGATAGAAAAACCCTATTAACGGAAATACTGAAGGGACTTTCACAGGACTGGTGATAGAGGCAGAAATTTTTCTAAAAAAGTAACTTTCTTAGGAAGTTTGGCTAGTGGCACCCTTCTCTCTCTCTCTCTCTCTCTCTTTTTTTCAAGAGGAAGAATACCAAGGGGAAAAAACCCTCAGAACTTTCTGAGGAAATTAGCTAAGGGATAAAAAGTGAGAGGGGAAAGAAGTCTTCAGAAACTGAGAACAAGCTTGCTCTGAGGTGAAATGATCCAATTTATCCAGGGAAGCAGCAGCTGGCATGTGCTGCATCCCCAGAGTAAATTAAAAGTAGAACGGTGACAGCTAAGAGAGGCAGTACCCCAGACCTGGAGGGCTGGGGGAGAAGGAGCATGGGATGGTGCTGGGCTATGGGGGACCAGAGATGAAACCCACAGGAACCCCAAATTCTCACAGTGAAGGGAATATGCCTACTGCACAGAACGTGGTTTCTATCATGTTGAAGAGAAAATATTTAGCCAAAAGTACTCTTATACCTGGACTCGTGAGAATTTAAGTCTCTGAATAACACAAGAGCTTCAGGGTCACCCAAACAACCAAAATGACCCAAAGATCCGAAAAACAACCTAAGAAATGAGGTGAATGTGTTAAGCCCAGGAGAGAGTGATTAGGGAGAAAATGGGATGCCAGCATTTAAATGGCAGGGCAACAAACTCCCAGCTGAGGGTGATGTTTCCAGAGAAGTGGGGAAGGAAAAGTAAATTACCAGGGACAGATGGCAAAGAATATCAGGTGGCATAAGGGTCCCCAGAAGAAAGTGTTGGAACTGGGAGACATCAGGGCAGGTGGTGCCCTCCACACATCTGCCTACTCCATAGCACCTGGCCCTGAAGAGAGTCTCAAAGGACATCTCAGGATTTGAAATCATCTTGAAAGCAGTCTGTTAGGCTGTTCTTGCACTGCTATAAAGAAATACCCGAGGGTGGGTAATTTATAAGAAAATAGGTTTAAGCTGGGTGTGGTGGTTCACGCCTGTAATCCCAGCACTTTTAGGAGGCTGAGACAGATCACCTGAGGTCAGGAGTATGACACCAGCCTGGCCAAAATGGCAAAACCCCATCTCTACTAAAAATACAAAAATTAGCCGGGTGTGGTGGTGTGCCTGTAATCCCAGCTACTCAGGAGGCTGAGGCAGGAGAATCACTTGAACCCAGGAGGTGGAGGCATGGTCCTGACATTGTTCAGCTTCTGGGGAGGCCTTAGGGAGCTTTACTCACAGTGAAGAAGCACGAGAGAGTGAGTGGCTGGGGGAGGGGCCACACACTTCAAAGATCAGATCTCAGAGCGAGAGTTCACTTATCACCAAAGTGAACTCAGAGCGAGAGTTCACTTATCACCAAAGGGATGGCTCAAGCCATTCATGAGGGGTCCACCCCTATAACCCAAATACCTCCCACCAGGCCCCACCTCCAACACTGAGGATTACCTTTTAACATGAGATCTGGGTGGGGACAAATATCCAAACTATATCATAGTCATCCGCTGGCCTTCTGATTCCTTCCTACTTCTTTGAATCTACAACGCCATTAAGATGCACCATAATTTTATCTACTAGTAAGAAACAACAAACTAAACTACCCAATGATGACAGGGCATGAAATTTATGATGGATCCCTGCTTTGAAGAAGTTAAAATGTGAGGGAAAAAAAAAAAAGGTGGGCATCTTAGAATCAGTGAAATATGAAGGGTTGGAAGGATACTCTATCTGGCTGTTTTCAGAAGGGGTGCATGGGACCATGATACTGCCTTCCATCCCCAGCACCAGTGAAAGGGTGCCAGTGAAAAGATTCACTTGGCAAAGATGCATCATCCCCAGAATCCATATATGATGGGAGAAGGGAGAGCTGAGAAGGAGGTGAATGCATGAACAAGGAGCAGCAAAAGCCAGCAGGGACAGAAGGACTCCCTGGGGATCCGCTTTACTGTCTCTGTGGAGGGTGGACTCAGCCATGGAACACGTCCCTGGCCACCCTTCTCCACTCACATGGCGAGCCCGATGCCAACAGTGGAGGTCTCTGTGCGACAAGTGGCACTCTGGACCTCTGGGGACGTTTGCCAAATGCCTGCCTCCCTCATAAATGAATACCACACATGTGCGCTCGCTCTCGATGGCGCAGGTCCTAAAAGCAGGAGTCGGACTGCACAGGAAATGTTTTGCAAAGAATGAACCAAGTCTTCTCCCTCGGAAAATAGCTTTGCTCCAGCCCCCTTCAAGGGAGTTGGAAAGGAATGCTTCCCATTTGCAAATCAATAACTTACATTGGCTGTGTAGACAATAAAGCGCAATATGTGATCCTAGAGACCCATAATGGCTCAGTGTTCTAACATAATCCTGCCCTCCGAGAAGCAGACAAGAAAACGACACAGGCCTCCCAGCTGTGTCTGCCCAGTGCCACACCGAGGACTGGTGGTCCGCCTGTCGTTTTTTCTTTTTTTGGTGGAAAATCAGAAGGCTTCGGCTGAGCATGCTGCCAGGAGCTGAAGACACTCGACATTTTACCATTTCCTACTTTCCACAGCTATTTGCATAAGGGTTGTTAGGAAAATACCTATACCAGGAGGGAGACAGTTTAATGGAAAAAGCATTTCAATCATTCACTTTCAGCCAGAATTTCACACACTCGGAGGCACTTGACATTATCCTTGGAAATCAGGAGAGAAACAGCTGCCGCATAGGCCACACACCCAGGGATTTCAGCCTTTTGATACAAGAGAAGTGGCTTGTGCAGAAATTGGTTAGATTCTGTGAAATTCCAGCCAGGAGCAGGGACTGAGAGACTGGGTAATAAAACTGATCTCTGTTCCACCTGGATCAGCCCGGTATCCAACCCACAGGGATAATAAAAAAAAGGCCTGTGACTGGCAAACATCATCTTCCCCAATTGTTCCATTCCCTTCTAATTACTCTCCCTGTCTGGCACCCGACCAAGGGCCCAGAGCAGCGTGGAAATGACCCGAACTCCTGGATCACCGGGCACCCCGCCAGCCAGGTCTCAGGGAGTCTAGGAATGTGCCATTATCAATCCACTTGCCTCATCTGAAGAGTTGGAAGGAGCACACCCTCTACTTCCTTTTCACTCATGAGAAAGACTCTAGGAACATCAGTCACTCCCAACAGAAAAGCAAAGGAATCCATTCCTTCACAAAGCATCATCTCTGCTTAAACCAGGCATTCCTCAGGTTAGGCAGAACTCTGAAGAACTCTTGGGATTGCCCGCTCAACTTTAGGAAAGCCAGCCCCTGCGGGAAGCCACCCATGCAAGGCAACCAATCAAACTAGCCAGCAGCATCTGACACATTCAGCTGCGGGTGTTCTAGATACAAATACAGAGGTTTTTCCTTTTTCAAAGGCCAAATGGCATGCTGTTATGGGCAACGGCTCAGCTGAGAGACGTTTTTAGGAAGCTGTTGCTGCTGCATGAAAAAAAAAAGCTTGTGGATTTTGTGCACTTAAAATGAAAAATCAAAACTTGAACATGGAAGATGGTTGCCTGATGGTTTGGCATCTCACCCTGGCCTAAACACTCCAAATCCAACCCTGGGCTTTCCATGCCTCAGCCTAATGGACTTTTTACTGCCTTCACTCCCAGTCTGCTGGGCACATGGGTGTCAATCCTGGCAGCTTCCCCGTTTGGACTGGGTTCAAGATGGTACCTGATTAGCACGTATGAGTCTGGCCATTCAGCCTACACTGAATGGTCCATCTGGGGTGTCTGAATCGCAGCTGTTAGGCAGTTAGAGCGCAAGGTGAGATGAGATGAGTCTTCTCCCCTTTCTCCCTGCATCTCTGCTCAGGATATCCAAAGAGGGAAGAACTTAAACACCCCACAAGGGATGACAGCCTTAGGTCCAGCCTCATATGCAGGGCAGAGAGTATCTGCTTTGTTGCACTCAGACAGCCCATGAACACCCATGGGAAAATACACCTACTGAGCACCTACTATGTGCCAGGCATGGGACAGAGGAATATAAATGAGACATATGGTCTGTGCTAAAGGAACCCAGAGCCCACCAGAAAGGAGGACAGATGAAACGAGAAATAATACAATATTATTATATGCTGTAACAGAAACACCTGAAATGTGCTATGTAAACAGATGAGGACTTGGCTAATTCTGCATGGGTCTGAGGGTTGGGGTGGTATCAGGGAAACCTCATTTGAACTGGGCCTTCATGGATGAGTAGGAAGATGCCAGGTAGACCAAGGCAGTAGTCAGGATCAGAGGAGTGAGAGGAGAGGGTGAGTGGTCTGTGGAGAGCACAGGGACTCTGCTGGTGGGCAGCGGCTGGGCCTGGGAGGGCCCACAAGAGCCACAGTGAGGGGCTATATGCCAACTTCACCCAGCAGACCCCAGGGAGCCACTGGCATGAGTCGAGGAGCAGACAATCTGATCTGAGTTCTGGAAAAGTCATGCTGGAGACAGTAAAGCTGGACTGGGGAGGCAGTAACCAGGAGAAAACCCAGTCAAGAGGCTACTGTGAAGGCCCTACAGATCGGGGGCGTGGACAGCCTGCCGCTGTGAGGAAGAGGAGGGGCCAGAGCAGAAGTGCTTCAGGGTAGAGTCCACAGGGCTGCAGGTAGCAGGAAGTGATGCCTGCCTGGGGCCAAAAAGCCTGGCGCCTTGAATGTGTCTGAGTCCAGGCTGCCAACACACCAGCTCTTCTGCCACATTTTCTGAATCTTCCTGATTCTCAGATTCACCAGTGCCAGAATCTGAGCAACACCCTGGCTCCTAGCTCTGTTATATCTTCTCCAGATCATACATACTGCCCCCCAGAGCTTACAACCCAGCTGTCAAATGCTGAGCCAGGGAGCCTCCCTGTCTAGCCCCTGCATCTCCACCAGCTCCAGGGCCAGATGCCCCAAAAAGGAAATGGAGTATACTTCCCACTTGATTCTGTCTACAGACCCCCTTCTAAATACAAAAAAGAAGTAACGTACCGGAGGTGAGCGCACCCTTCCAGGTTTACCTGCCCCAACTGGTGTCAGGAATTCCAGGATTCATCTGGTTTACCTTTGCCCCCAAGTTCTGGCCCCACGGAATGATGGCAATCTCAGGGTCCTCTCAGAAGCCTTATAGGGACATTTTCCTGTGTCCACAGAAATCTGGACATAAGACAATCCTAATGTCCTTGGTGAACTCCAGGAGGAATGCATTTCAGGTAAGGCCAGGACAGACCACTTGGGCAGATGAGCTCTAGGTGTTTTTTCTATAAATCTCATTGCTAGTATCTGAGACAGGAGCAACACTGAACCTTGTGCGTGCTGCAGAGTGTTTATGTTTAAAGACAGTTTCCCGGTGTCTAATGGCATTGGATCCCACAACACCATGGGAGGTAGGGGTCAGGCACTCCTAGCAGGCCACATGGAGCAGAGCGTGAGACCACAAGTTCTGCAGTTGAAATGCCTGTCCTGGAACACTGCTTGGCCTCTCACTGGCTGTCTCATCTTGGACAAGTACTCTATTCCCTTGTGCCTCATTTTCTCCAGCTGAAAAATGGAACTAATACAGCAGTCCTTGCTTATCCACAGTTTCACTTTCCAGTTTTAGTTACATGCAGCCAATCATGGTCCAAAAACATTAAGTGGAAAATCCCAGAAGTAAACAATTCATAGGTTTTAAATTGTTCACTATTAAGAGCAGCTTGATGAAATCTCATGCTGTCTGCTCCATCCCACCTGGGATATGAATCATCCCTTTGCCCAGCGGATCCATATTGTCTATTCCACGTGCCTATCAGTCACTTAGTAGCCGTCTCAGTCATCCAATGGAAGGCTGTGGCATCTCGGTGCTTGCATTCAAATAATCCTTACTTTCCTGAACAACGGTCCTAAAGTGCAAGAATAGGGATGCTGGCATATTGTTATAATTGCTCCATTTTGTTACTAGTTATTATTGTTAATCTCTTACTGTGCCTCATTTAAAAATTAAACCATCACAGGTATGTATGTATGCACAGGCAAAAACAGTAGACACAGGGTTTAGTACTATCTGTGGATTCAGACATCCACTGGGGGTCTTGGAACTGTATCCCTTGTGGATAAGAGGGAATAGTGGACTAATGCCTAGCACATAGTGGGCACTTCATAAGCATTCTTAGAGAAAGATCTGCAATTTAGAATGACTTAAACAGAGTGCTCCAGGCTGAGGAACTTGCCTGAGGTTGCCTGGCTGGAATGTGAGATGGAGAACTAGAATTCTTTGGCTCCCAGACTGTACTCTTCATGCCACATCAAGCCACTCTGGGAAGCACTTATTCTCTGGCCAGTCCCTCTTCGTGCCTAGGAAAGGGCCTTTATATGGCAAACAATGTATATTGTCATCTTACAGCAATAACCATTAAAGTAGAAGGGTTTTTGTGCTTTTTTTTTTGAAAATTTTTATTGAGGTAAAATTCATATAACACAAAAATTCATTATTTTAAACATTGCAAAGTGTACAATTCAATGTGTAATCCACAATGTTGTGTAGCTACTACCACTATCTAATATGAGAATATTTTTATCACCCCAAAGAAAAACCCCATACTTCCCAATTCTCCTTTTTGCCTAGCCTCTGGCAACCACTAATCTATTTCCTCTCTACAGATTCCCCTATTCTGAATGTTTCATATGCATGGAATCATCCAGTATATGGTCCTTTGCTTCCTTCTTTCACTTAACATAATGTTTTCAAGGTTCATCCATGTTATAGCAGGTATCGATATTTCATGCCTTTTTATGGCTGAATAGTTCTCATTGTAGGATATACTACATTCTATTTATCCATTTATCATTTGATGCACATTTGGGTATTTCTACCTTTGGGCTACTGTGAATAGTGCTGCTGTGAACACTGGTGTACAAGTTTTTGTGTGACCTTAGGTACGTAACTAGAAGTGGAATTGCTGGATCATACCATAACTGTATGCCTAACCTTTTGAGGAACTGCTGAACTGCTTTCCACAGTGGCTGTGCCATTTTACATTCCCAACAGCAATGTGTAAGGGTTTCAATTTCTCCACAATCCTCGCCAACACTTGTAATTTTCCTTTCTATTTTAAAATATATATAGTATTACAGTCATCCTAGTGGATGCAGAGTGGTGTCTCTTGGGGTTTCGATTTGCATTTCCCTAATGACTAATGATGTTGAGCATCTTTTCATGTACAGTACCTCTTTAGGATCTTGATATTATGGAAATTGAAATAAAAGATACAAAATCTTCAGCTTTTTTTCTTAAAATGAAGGAGTGAGCTTGGTGCAGGCACAGCAAGCTGATCCACCTAGAGACTGCAGCAGGGAAACGGAATACCCAACACACAGGGTCCTTTGGTCAGTTCCTCTGTGCAGCAAGCAAATGGTGGCCCCAAGGTTAGAGTGGGATTTGGGAAGGCTGCACCGGCTCATAAAAGCTTCCACATCTACCTGGGGCCCACCCTGGTTCTGTTTCTCTGGTTATCAGGTCCTATCTGTCTTTAGAATGGCAGTCTAACTTTGTCCACAGGCTTGAAGGTGGGATTAGCAAGATGGTCTGAGATGCTCAGCTTGCAGACCAACTGTGGGCCTGAGAAAAGCCAGGGCATTAAGGATAAATGCCACATGACAGATCCATCTAGGAAGCTAAGCAAGCAGATGGCCCCAAATGCCAGCCAATGGTAGGTGTGGACACTCACAGAAGCAAAACCCTCCTGCAGTACAGGGGCAGCAGAGTGGCTGAAGGCTGACTGATGTGGGAGCCCTGTGAACCTTTGACTCACTCTGCCAAGAGCAGAGGCAGAGTACAGCTAGGCAAGCACCTTTTGGAAAACAGGCCACTGGCCACCACTGTGAGGGATGGTCACCCTCTAGGCATGGGTGTTCCAGGACCCAGGTTGCCTCTTCTTTTCAATGCTGCCTTCTGGCCATTTCATTTTTCAGGGCCTTTTCAAGAGACAGGAGATAAGAAAACACCATTGCATGCTTCCACAATTCTTATAGAAAGCTATGGTGCAGGGATGGCTGGAGCCAATGGATTCCTGCTCTATTGCTGTGTAATAAGCTACCCCAAAACTCTGTGGTTTAAAACCACAACTTGTTATTGTCTCTCACAGTTCAATGGATTGACTAAACTCAGCTGGGCAGTTTTCCCTTACAATCAGATGTCAGTTGAAGCTACAGTAGTATCTGTAGATCTACTGAGCTGGATGTCCCAGATGGCCCATTCACATGGCTGGCATCTGACACTTGGTGTCAGCTAGGGATGTTGACTGAAGGACCTCCACCCCAAATGGCCTGCACTTCTTATAGCTTGGCGGCTGGATCTAAGAAGGAGCATCCTGATAGTGAGTTTTCAAAGAAATGCAGGCAGAAGTTGCAAGACCCCTGTGACCCAGCTTCTGTGTCACTTCTGCCATATTCTATTGGTCAAGACTGAGTCACAAGGAACATTCTCCAACTCTTTGAGGTTAGTATTACCTTACCAGACAAAGACATCATAAGAAAACTAAAGATCAAATCCCTTCTGAATATAGACATAAAAATCTCCAACAAGATACTAGGCAAACCAAATTCAGCAATATATAAAAAGGATCATATACCATGAACAAGTGGAATTTACCCCAGCAATGCAAGAGTGGTTCAACATATGAAAATCAATCCATGTAATATACCATATCAACATAATAAAGGGCAAAACCACACTATCATCTCAATGGACGCAGAAAATGCATCTGATAAAACCCAATCCCCTTCTTAATAAAACACTCAACCAACAAGAATGGAAGGAAACTTTTTCAACTTGATAAAGGGTATTTATGAAAAGCCCACAGTTAATATCATACTTAATAATGAAAGATTTAATGCTTTCTCCCCAAGATCAGGAATAAGACAAGAATGTTCATTCTCACCACTAGTACTCAATATTATGCTGAAGGTTCTAACCAGAGCAATTAGGCAAGAAAAAGAAATAAAATGCATTCAGATTGGAAAGGAAAAGGTAAAACCATCTCTATTTGCAGATGACATGACTTATACATAGAAAGCCCTAAGGAATAAATACACACAAAGAAAACTATGAGTTAACAAACAAGTTTAACGTGATTGCAGAATAAAAGGACATATATAAGAATCAGTTGTGGGCTGGGCATGGTGACTTATGCCTGTAATCCCAGCACTATGGGAGGCTGAGGTGGGTGGATCACCTGAGGTCAGGAGTTTTTGAGACCAGCCTGGCCAACGTGGTGAAACCCTGTCTCTACTAAAAATATAAAAATTAGCCAGGCGTTGTGGCGGGTGCCTGTGATCCCAGCTACTTGGGAGGCTGAGGCAGGAGAATTGCTTGAACCTGGGAGGTGGAGGTTGCAGTGAGCCAAGATTGTGCCACTGCACTCCAGCCTGGGTGACAGAACAAAACTCTGTCTCAAAAAAAAAAAAAAAAAAAGAAAAAAAAAAACCGGTTGTATTTCTACACACTAGCAACGGACAATCAGAAAGTAAAATTAGGAAGACAATTTCATTTACAATAATATCAAAAATAAAATACTTACCAATAAATTTAACCAGAGAGATGCAAGACTTGTACATGGAAACTAGAAATACAGTTGACAGAAATTAAGATCTAAGTAAATACAAAGCTCCATGTTCATGCATTGGAAGACCTAATGTTGCTAAGATGGTCTGCATTCTCTAAACTGATCTACAGATTCAACGTAATCTTTGTAAGAACCCTGTCTTTTTTTCTGTTTTGGAAGAAATTGACAAAGTAATCCTAAAATTCATATGGAAATTCAAGAAGCTCCTGTTGTTTCAAGCCAAAACAATTCTGAAAAAGAACAAAGTTGGAGGACTCATACTTTCCTGAAGCCACAGTATCCAAGATAGTGTGTTACTCGCATTAGGATATATAGATCAATGGAACAGAACTGAGAGTCAGAAATAAACTCATATTTATGGTCAACTGATCTTCATCAAGAGTTCCAAGACAATTCAATGGAAGAAAGAATAGTCTTTCAAAAAATGATGCTGAAACAACTGGATAGCCACATGAAAAAGAATTTGGGCCCCTACTTCACACCATGTACAACAACATACCTCAAAAGAGACCATAGATCTAATGTAGGAGCTAAAACTACAAAATTCCTAGAAGAAAACATAGGAGCAAATCTTGTGACATGAAATTAGACAATCGTTCTTAGATATGACACCAAAAGCATAAGCAATAAAAGAAATATTTGATAAATAGGCTATCATCAAAATTAAAAGCTTTTGTGCTTCAAAGGACATCATCAAGAAAGCAAAAAAGACAACCCACAGAAGGGAAAAATATTTGCAAATTATATCTGATAAGAAATATATAATTTCTTATATATATCCAGAATAAATAAAGAGCTCTTAAAACTTAACTGAAAGAGAAATAATCTAATAGCTATTAGGGATGCTGAGGTGGGAGGATCGCTTGAGCCTAGGAGATTGAGGCCACCCTCGGCAACATAGCGAGACCCTGTCTCTAAAAAGAAATAAAATTTGTAAAAATGGCCAATAGGTGCCATCAAGCACATTAAAAGATGGTCAACATCATGTAGTCGTCAGGAAAATGCAAATCAAAACCACAATGAAATACCACTTAACACCCACTAAGATGACCACGATAAAAAAGACTGAAAATAACAAATGTTGGCGAGGATACAGAGAAATTAGAACCCTCATACATTGCTGGTGGGAATTTAAAATGGTGTGGCTGCTTTAGAAAATAGTTTCACAATTCTTCAAAAAATTAAGCATGGAGTTACCATGTGATTCAGCAATTTCACTCCTAGGTATATACCCAAGAGAAAACATATGTCCACAAAAACTTACACACATGCTCACAGCAGCGCAATTCAAAATAGCCAGAAGGTAGAAATGATCCAAATGTCTATCAACTGATGAATGAATAGACAGAATGTAGTATATCCTATAGTGGAATACTGTTCAGCCGCAAAAAGGAATAAAGTACTGATACCTGCTACCACAAGAACGAACCCTGAAACATTATGCTAAGTGAAAGAAGCCACACATGAAAGGCCACATATTATATAATTCCATTCATATGAAATGTTCAAAACTGGACAATCCATAGAGACAGAAAGTTGATTCGTAGTTGCCAGGGACTGAGGGGAGGAGGGAATGGTGAGCAATTGCTAATGGGTACAAGGTTTCTTTTGGGGCTAACAAATATGTTCTGGATTGAGATAGTGGTATTGGTTGCACAACTTGTGAATATATTAATACCAAAAACAACTTTAAAGGAGTGAATTTTATGGCATATGAATTATATCTCAATGGAAATTATTAAAACACACACATAAAGTGTGTCACAGGGTGAGCCAAGTGTCACAGAGGAGACTACATGGGAGGTGCGCTTCCTGCAAGGGCACCTCTGAAGACCAGTTACCGTGTGCGCTCCAACTCACTTCTTTGTCTTAATGGGTGGATCATTGGGAGTTGGCCCCTAGATTAAGGACTGGATGGAGCTAGTTTTAACTTTTGATCCTGAAATTTGAGAGAGAAATCATATCCTGGTATCTTTTGGGCTTCTTTATCAGTAGCAAAACAGTCAGACAGGACCTCTAGCACCAAGGAGAAAGCATGCAGGCTGGAAGCCTAGAGAACAGGTCCAGCTGAGAAACAATATACAGCAGCAAGGGCAGGTAAAATCAGGGCAGGGTTGACTCTTCTAGAGCCAACCAACAGGTCCAGATGTGGAAGGTGCTAAGGAAGACCTGACTTGTAAAATTATTGTTTACCCCAAGAACAAGAGCTCAGGACAGTAGAAAGCACGTGGGTGGTAGAGATGGACAGATCCAGGTTCAAATCCTGGCTCTGCCACTTATTAGCTGTGTGATCTTAAAAGAGCTACTTAATTTTTCTCTGCCCCAGTTTACTCGGCTCTTTGCAGGGTGATAAGACTGAAATGCTAATATATGCAAAGTGCCTGGCATATAATAGTTTTTCAGTAAATGGTAGTTTTTATTATTAGTACTGTCTTGTCAGCATAATTATTAATACGAAATGGCCCCTGCCAGCATTCAGTAACACCTACCATATGGTTTGAGAATTATCTGGAAATTTCTATTTTTCTAGCTACTTTGGTCCTATAGGCAAGATTGGATAGAAAATGTTTGGGCATTAAGATTTCCTAATAATCATGTGATCCAAATATTACAGACATGGGTAACTTAGCCTTAATCTATAGAGGGCTCTTAGAAAACAATGGGAAAAAAGATTAATAGTCCAATGGAAAATTAAGCAAAAACCATGAAAAAGCAACTCAATATAAGAACATACACAAGGCTAACGAAATGTTCAACCTTATTAGTAATCATAAGAATGAAAACTAAAACAAGGTAACATTTGAACTTACTAAATCATCAAATATCTGACAATCTTTGGTGAGATATTGGCCAGAGTTGGGAAAACAGCCACTCTCATACACTCCTGATGGGAGTATTAATTAAAACAATATTACTAGAGGGCAATTTAGCAATGAGTATCAAAAGCCTCAAAAATAGCACACTCTTAGACTCAGCATTCTACTTCTAAGAATTTATGCTTTAGAAATAATCATGAATGTGTGCAAAAATTTAGCTACAAGGATATTCATTTGATTACAATATTATTTTTAATAATGAAAACCTGAAAACAACCAATATATCCAATGACAGGGAATTGGTTAAATAAATTATGAAACATTTATAATGGAATACTTAATAACTAGGAAAGGTACTCACCATAATCAATATAATACAAAATTATCCCATTTTTGTAAGTTACAGGAAACAAACAAAAGGTCAGCACTGATTAACAGGAGTATAGGCTAGCTTTTTTCTTCTTTTGTTGATGTGCATCTTCTACAGTGATCACATATCACTTTTGCATGAAGAAAAAGCATCATTAAATAAATCCACTCATGGAGGACCAGACCCTCCATGAATGCAGCTCAGCGCACCTAGCCTAGAGAACGCTGCTCCTCGGCCCAATGACTATTCTTCCAGCCTCCAGTCCCCTCGGCCTCCCAGCCCAGAGTGTGTTCTCAGGGCCGGGTCACTGCTTTCTGCTCCTCTCTGGGCCCTCTCCCTGCACTGCATGGCTCTACACCCAGGTCTGCCCTTAGCTATCACCCCAGTGGATCACTTGATCTCCTCACCTCCATTCCTCCACCTGCAAGTCCCATGATCCAAGGCTTATCCTCTGCTCCTATCCCCATAACATAGCACTCTGAAAATAAAACTGCTCCACTGAATTTGGTTGGCACCATTATTACCACCCTATTGTTAGTTTCCCTTCTAGTCCATCAGAGGGGCAGGCCATCACCACTGGCCTGAGAGGAGATGGACAATCTCAACAGGGCTTGGAGGTGTGATTTCACTTCCCTGCCAAGGAGGTGGCAGAAAGCTGGTCAGCACGCCAGGGCACCACTCCTTGACAACACCACAACTGCCCAGAGGCCATTCCTATATAGTCATATGCAGGTGGGGAGGGCTCTGGCAAGAAGTTAGTGTGACCAGATCCCTTCTGACAGACCTGCGATGTGCCAGGAATTCTTAAGGGCAAGAGGGTCAAGCCTGGTTTTCTGCAGGCTGTACCTAAAGACAAGTCACAGGAAGCTGCCTCTTGTACAGGGTGGTGCCGTCCTGTGGTTTCCCACCCTCTTGGAGGTGTAGCCATTGTTTGCTTGGTTTCATGACACCTCTTCTCCTCCTGAAAGTGCTGTATGTAGATTTTCCTTCTAAGTGAAGTGAACACAAATGATTCACCAGGGGCCTTGAGGTCACTGGGGCTCCCTGAGGATGTTCAGGCCCCTGAATGACAATGGGTGCTCTGAAGTCTGGGCCACTTCCTTCCCTCCTGCTTCCCATCCGAATGTACAGGCAGATCAAGCCCCAGCTGCTCTCAGCTCTTTAAACAGAGTTGCCCTGATGGGCTGGCAAGTTCATACACACCTGCACCTTCTGCGACGACCACGAGAGCTTTCTGTGATTCTTCAAATTTCATGCTTTATCTTAAAAATTAATGCAAATTTTTCCTGATACTCTATTTTTGCCCTACTGTATTTTATTAATTCTAAGCTGCACTCACCCCCACTTCTATTGTAACATCTTTAAAATCAGGATATCTTAGAATCCACAGTGGCTGTAGTTTAATTGGCAGTGCTTTTTCTCATTGTTACATAAAATAACAATGTATTTTCTGATAAACGGCACCTTAGAGTTGATGAAATATAATGATAAAAAAATACTTTCCTGTAGAATTAGAGTTGAACTGACGTTCTGAAAGATGTGCCAGGTTTGCACACTCCTGGCTCCCTGCCTAGAGCCCTGGTTTAAGGACCATTTCTAGACGGCATTTTCTCATGCCTGTCATGCCCCATGGCATCGGGAATACAGCCTTCACCAGCACACTGTTCCCACAGGAGAGGACCATGAAGAAGCTCACCCTGAGGGACACCCCGTAGTCCTCTGTCCTGGGGGCTACTCAATGGCAACCAAAGGTTTCGTTCACTGCGTATTTCCCATGGGCCATGCATTGAGCTAAATGCTGTGTGTTTACTTCCTTCCACTTTGCCAACAACCCTATGAGCTACCTGTGATCATCCCATTATACAGATGGGAAAAATGAGGCTGTGAGAGGTTATGGGACTTTCCTCTGTGCTGAACCCAGATCTCTCTGACTTAAGAGGCCTAGCACTGATCCCTGTGCCTCCTGAAGAACGAGCACAGAGCAAGCATGCGCTTCTGCTGCCAGACACTGTGGTGTCTCCCTCTGCACAGAAGGGGTACCCAGGCCCCATATGGACTGCCCGTTTGGAAAGTGATCCCCACTTGTCTGCAAGAGAGTCCCTCTCAGGAGCTCCTGGCCTCCCGTCTCCCCAGACTCTGCAAATGCCCTCAGTGGGGACCCTGGTGTGTAGGCCGAGCTGGAGGACAAGATAAAGACAGAGCTCAGAGAGAATGAAAGTCAGTATCAAAAGGGGCAGAAAGCCATCTCTGCCCCCAGGATACATCACTTCGGTTCTTATTCCTTCCTGCTGCCCCACTTCCTTATAACCTACCTCTTCACCTAGACACTTCCAAACTCAACTTCCCACAACACCTCCCTCCCCTTGCTCTCAAATTTGGGCTCCTTTTTTGTGTGTATCCCACAACTGATTTACAACCCTGAAATTAACCCAGGGAAACCACTGGATTTCTCAGACTTGCCATCTCCTCCAGGCAATAATACCAGCTACCATTTTTCCTACCATCTATAGCATGGCAGCTAGTGACTTATCCCTAATCTTCTTAGGTCTGTTCCTGTTGTCCAAATGAGCAAGCAGAGGAACAGAGAGGCAAGGTAGCTAGCCTAAAGTCACACAGCAAGCAGGCAGCAGAGCCAAGAAATTAGCTAAGGTCCGACTGCAAAGCTGTGCTTTTCCCTCTGCATCATCGAGTTCCTCGATGATCAACTATACGCAGAGGTGGGACTGAAAGGTGGCTTCTCCAGCTAGCATACATATTACCAGTCTTTCTCTGTATCTCTGTCAGTCTGTCTGTCTCCCAGTAAAAATCTAAACACCAATCATGTCAATAGGGCTAGATTTGCAAGTGGCTCTCCCCAGCTCTCCACCCCAAAGGGAGGACTCTTCCTCAGGAGATTTGCATGTATCACAAACCCTAACACCAAAATGCAACTTTTAAAGCAGCAAACACTCCTCGAGTGTTTCCATCCCCCTCCCATGTGGCTTGCCCCCTTGTTATTTCTGGGCACAGGTGTATCTCCCTCACGAGCTGTAAATTTCTTTAAACATTTTGTTGTTGTTGCTGAAAGGGCGAAGAAGTCCACAGGAAAGGAAAAGGAAAAACCACAGAACTGTCCCCAGGAGAAATGTGCACACACAAAACACACCCCCACGCCTCTGCAATTCTTCATGCAATAGGAGAGCTTCACAGGGCACAAGTCAAGAATCACAATTCTGTTTCCCTCTTGCACCCTCTATTCTGTGTCTGTACACAGTAAGTGCTGAATAATTTTATGAAAGACCAATGCCATTACTTCACTCTCCTCCTCCTTCCACCACCATCTTTGGTCAAAAAGAATGTAGCTGTTTACTTTATTACACTTCTGATCAGGCGCTTCCCTGGCTCTCCTTTCTAGATTCTCTGTACTATCCTCCCTCTGTGAAGTTCCATCACCTTCCTGTACTATGTCATCCATACCCTGTTCCCAAAGGCTTGCCCCTGCCTCTCTCTAGTCCCCCGTGAATTTTGCCAGCTCTTTATCAACAGGCAGCCCTATAATACTGGCAGGGACCTTACAGTCCTCCCCTCATCTTACAGATGCAGATCACCAGGACTTGCTCTGTAATTGCATAAGGTTGTCCTGTTTTCTGACAGAGGGAGACCCAATTCCAGGATCTTGACCCAGTTAGTTCAGCCTTCCTAACCCTCCCTATACGACCTCTGCCCAGCAATCTGCTGCCTCCTCCTTGGAAAGCAAAAGCATCAGTTGCCTTGTGTGATCCTGGCCTCTCAGATTTTCAGCCCTAGCAGGGCTCCTCCAGACCATGAAGCAAGCACCTTTGTGCAAGTTAGAAAAAGGCATGCTGTCTGGTCAGTTGCAGCCCGGGGGGCGCACAGTTTGGCAAGCAGAATGCCAGCTTGATCTGACTCCTCGGCCGGCAATCCTGCACAAGGCCCTTCTGCACACACATTTCTGTCAGCTCTGATGGAGAGGTGCGCCTCGGCTGGCTTATCTTGGAAGGACCGAAGCGTCATCCCAGTCAAATCAGTTCTCTCCAGGTCTCTGTTTGACCCACTCACAGATGGAAACAGGTATACCTGCATTCACAGCAGCATTATTCACAATGCCCAAATGAGTGGGTCAACAAAATGTCAAGTATACCTACGATGAGATATTATTTAACTTTTAAAAGGAAGGAAATTCTGGTATATGCTACAACATGGATTAACCTTGGAAACATTATGCTCAGTGAAATAAACCAGTCACAAAAGGACATACACTGCATGATTCCCCTTATATGAGGGGAATAGATGACTAGAATAGGTGACTTCACAGAAACAGAAAGAATAGAGAAAGTAAAACAGGTACCAAGGCTGAGGGGAGGCAGGAATGGGGAATTATTGTTTAATGGGTTTAGAGTTTCTGTTTGGGATGATAGAAAAGTTCTGGAAATGCATAGTGGCAATCGTCACACAACATTGAATGCCCTTAGTAATGCTGAATTATACACTCTAAACTGGCTAAAGTAGTAAAATTTTAAGTTACACATATTTTTAAAAGTTTAAAAATTAAATGTAGGCTACATACAGTGACTCATGCCTATAATCCCAGCACTCTAGGAGGCTGAGGTGTGCAGATCACCTCACTGAGGTCAGGAGCTGGAGACCAGCCTGGCCAACATAGTGAAACCCCATCTCTACTAAAAATACAAAAATTAGGCTGGCTGTGGTGGCTCACGCCTTTCCATCTGTGAGTGCGTCAAACGTACACCTGTTTCCATCTGTGAGTGGGAGGCCGAGGTGGGCAGATCACCTGAGGTCAGGAGTTTAAGACCAGCCTGGCCAATGTGGTGAAACCCTGTCTCTACCAAAAATACAAAAATTAGCCAGGCGTGGTGTCGGGTGCCTGTAATCCCAGCTACTTGGGAGGCTGAGGCAAGAGAATCACTTGAACCAGGGAAGCGGAGGTTGCAGTGAGCGGAGATCGTGCCATTACACTCCAGCCTGGGCGACAGAGTGAGACTCGGTCTCAAAAAACAAACAAAAAACCAAAAAACAAATAAACAAACAAAAAAACAAAAAAAACCCCACAAAAATCAGCTGGGCGTGGTGGCGGGCGCCTGTAATCCCAGTTATGCGGGAGGCTAAGGCAGGAGAATCGCTTGAACCCGGGAGGCGAAGATTGCAGTGAGCCGAGATGGACAACAGAGCGAGACTGTCTCAAAAAAAAACAAAAACAAAACCAAAAACAAATTAAATGTGTTCTATGTTGCGGCTTTAACAAAAAGGGCGGGTGGTAGCGAACAACAGCACCTGGCTGTACCTCTCTCTGAAAAGATGAGGATTCATAATATTTCCCACAAGCGCTTGATGTGCCAAGAGCAGCACCTCATTTCCCGGGGGCCGACACCTCCACAGGGGCCTAACATCTTTGGACACGCGGCGGTCTCAGCACCGACTGGCTGAAAGGTGCCACATCCATTTAAACATTCCCTTCATCCTGGCTGTTCCCTCCACCCCCAGAGCCCATCTCCGCAGGCATTCAGTTTTCCCTACAAGGCCTCGGCAGCCAGGCCCATTCTTGGTAGGCGTAAACTGCCATCCTGCTATAAATCCTTTCCCACAAAGCACTGGAGACTGGTCCTCTCACTGTGCCAAGAAGTCTTTTTCTGACCATCTGTAATCCATTCAAAGGCAACCGGCAGGAAATGGCGGCAAGGAAAACCCCTGCAAAATGCAACTGGTGGGACCACCTCTCCTCCCGCTAGCGGCCAGCAACAGGAAGTTGGCCTTTCTTGGGACACACAACATCTGCGGGAGTTCTGGAAGCTGCTGGGCGTCTGTCAGGGGCTGAACGGCTCGAGACAGACGCTCACAAAATTTGGTAAGAAAAGCATGCTGTATTGGGTTTGAAAATTAGCTCTGAAAAAAAAAAAAAAGCGTTTGAAAAAACAAAACAAACCCCAGACCCCTAGAGAGGAAAAAAAATCCCCAAACACAAAAACCCCATCATATGAAAACTAACCTCAAAATTGCTTTCTTTTGATTTCTATGGACAATTAGACCATAATTTCAAGTAGTTCAAATCCTTCTTAGTGAGACTCCCCCTCCAATCTGGTATTGTCAGCTGCTGCTGCTTAATAGTGACAGCTTCATTTTTGGCACTAAAAGCTAAAGCCCTCAAAGCTTTGCAGAGGTAAGCTGGGGCCAGCTTGTAAAGGCCCACAAGAGCTGATCGTTAAATTTTCAGGAATGTGGTGAGCGAATTATTAAATTATTAAAAGTTATATGACATAAGCTTACAATGGAATATAAAACTCATCACTTCCAATTTATCTAGCTACATTTCACTTATTATCTACTCTTTGAGTATGGGTTGGCAACTTTCTCTTTCCTTTTTTTTTGAGAAGGAGTCTCACACTGTCACCAGGCTGGAGTGCAGTGGCGTGATCTTGGCTCACTGCAACCTCTGCCTCCTGGATTCAGGTGATTCTCCTGCCTTAGCCTCCCCAGTAGCTGGAACTACAGGTGCATGCCACTATGCCCAGCTAATTTTTGTATTTTTAGTACAGATGGGGTTTCACCATTTTGGCCAGGATGGTCTTGATCTCTTGGCCTCGTGATCCGCCTGCCTTGGCCTCCCAAAGTGCTGGGATCACAGGCATGAGCCACTGCGGGTAGTAAAAATTTTAGGCTTTGTCTCAGCTACTCCATGCAGCCATTGTAGTGCAAAAGCTAGACAATACGTAAAAAAATGAGTGTGGCTGTGTTCCAATAAAACTTTATTAAAAACAGGCAACCCATGGGCCACAGGTTGCTAATCCTGCTCTTAAAGTCATTTACATCTAATGTATCTGTATGGTGGATATCCTGCATCACAGTGTGCTGATGCACATCTCTTCCCAACTCTGAGTTCTGTGATATCACATTGACAGCTTGAAATGCAGTGGGAGGAGAGTTTATACCATGGAAATCATCACATACTACAAATCAGGGCATGATTTATTATTTTTTTGATTATCAAAATTTAAGAAAGTGATGGAGAAAATTTTAATGATGTAAGTTAAATTAAAAGAATAGTCAACCCTCTGAATCTGTGAATTCCACATCTGCAGTTTCAACTTAATTGCAGATCAAAAATATGTGGAAGAAAAAGAAAAGATGCCTGAGTCTATACTGAACATGTACAGACCTTTTCCTCTTGTCATTATCCCCTAAACAATTCAGAATAACAACTATTTACATAGCATTTACATTGTATTAGGTATTATAAGTAATCTAGAGATTATTTAAAGTCTATGAGAGGACTGTATAGGTTATATGTAAATACTACACCATTTCATATAAGGGATAAGAATCTAAGGATCTGGGGTCTTGGAACCAATCCCCCTTGCATATCAAGGGACAGCTGTGTATCAAGTCTATAGCTTTATTGTGAATACTACAAAACAATGAGGACATATTCTTTTAGTACTTGAAAACCATTATTTAGTTCAGCAAGGAAGTCACATCGCTAACAATCAAGTGAAGTTTTAACATATATCTTTGTTCTTTCCCTTTCAACTTACTCACTGACTTAAATGAAAATATCAACCAACACTTATGTGGGGTTTACATTTGTTTGTCAATTAAACCTTAGGAAGGTCAGGGGATATAAGAATTTGGCAGAAGTCAACCAAAGCATTTGGTGAGAATCTGTAGACTATATGAAATTTACAATAATGAATGTAGGCTGGGCGTAGTGGCTCATGCCTATAATCCTAGCACTTTGGGAGACTGAGGCGGGTCAATCACCTGAGGTTAGGAGTTCAAGACCAGCCTGGCCAACATGGTGAAACCCTGTTTCTACTAAAAATACAAAAATTAGCTGGGCATGGTGGCAGGAGCCTGTAATCCCAGATACTCGGGAGACTGAGGCAGGAGAATCGCTGGAACTCGGGAGGTAGAGACTGCAGTGAGCTGAGATACTACCATTGCACTCCAGCCTGGGCAACAAGAGCGAGACTCAGTCTCAAAAAAAAAAAAAGAAAAAAGAATTTAAATATTTTATTTTTTATAAAGTATATGCCAAACAGCTTTTTTAAATCAGTAAAATGTATAATAAACATATATAACCATATGCACTAATTTTTAGATAGCAGATTGTTAAACATTTACTAGCACAACACTGATTCTAATAGAAAAGAACTTACAAATTAATTTGTCGGCAGCACCCAAAAAGTGTGTGTGTGTGTGTGAGAGACAGAGAGAGAGAGAGAGAGAGAGAGAGAGAGAGAGAGAGACAGAGAGAAAATAACTCTCCCTCCAGCACCCTGAATGCAGAAAGCAAAACAAACACTAACATTACCAAAGAAAAAAGAAGGTTGTTTTCTGAAACTCTACTTCAAAAAAGATTGCATGGAGTGGGGCACTGAGTGTGTCTACAACTGGAATAAATTATGAACTGTTTCTCTTTGGTATTAATGGAGTTTCACCATAACTTCTTTTTCTAAAAGCAACTTGAGGAACTCATAGCCATCAAAGCCATTAAGCTCTTCCTTCCCTGTACAATGCCCTGAATGTCCAAATCCTAGCTGCTGTGTTGCCTCTGCATGAGGCATCCATGCATTCATTCTTTCATTCATTTTTCAAACATTAACTTGACTCCTACTAAATACCCTTTACCGTGGCCCATGTAAAACCACAAACCAAACAGCCTCTACCTTTAAGTCAAAGGTCTGAGACCCAGGTTAAAGGTCTGGCTGACCATAGACTGAGGTATCTTCCTTCCCTGGGCTCCAAGGCATTTGAATCACATTTCATTTTCTAAGCAGCATCAGAGTTCCCAGGTGCTGCAAGTGAGTTCCTAGAGGGCAGGGCCATTGTTCCACCTTCACATTCCACACAGAGCCCAGCCCAGGGCCTTGCACCTCCTAGACAGCTGGTCACTTTCTACACAGTCAGCAATGCAGGAAGCACAGCTCTGGCTTCTGACTTGCAGAGCATCACTCATCATGATTTCCAATTTAACTTCAGTGGTTCACCAGATCCAGGCTAAATACTGTGCTCCCTCTGAAAGGTGGGAGAATTATTATTTTAAGTATAATTATCTTCTTCCTTCCCAAGGTTAAAGTAGAGGGTCACTTGACTGTGTGGGATAATAGTTCTCAATGTTTTTAAACTCATGCTCTACCAAGATTGGATCACACTTTACTTTCTGAGGTTTGCACTACAAAACTCACTTTCTCTCTAAGACATCCCATTGAGTGTGGTTTTCATACTATACAAGCATCTTTTTGAAATTCTAGTGCACCCAGTCCTCAACCTTGTCCCTCCTTAGCTTAATAATCATAGGCCATCACCTTCACCTCCAAGATTAGGCGACAGGGAAAAAAAAAAAAAAGAATCATAGGCTGGTGCAGTGTTCATGCCTATAATCCCAGCACTTTGGGAGGCTGAGGCAGGAGGATCGCTTAGGCCCAGGAGTTGGAGACCAGCCCGGGCAACATAGCAAGACCCTGTCTCTACAAAAAATAAAAAATTAGTGTGGTGTGGTTGTATGTGCCTGTAGTCCCAGTTACTTGGAAGGCTGAGGTGGGAGCATCACTTGAATCAAGAAGGTCGAGGCTACAGTGAGCTATGATCATGCCACTGCACTTCAGCCTGGGCAACAGAATGAGACTCTATCTCTCAAAAAATGAAAATGAAATAAAATAAAAGAATCATCAGTGTTCAACTACTTACTATGAGCACTGTAAAGAGAAAAACTTAACTCTGCCCTTTTAGGAGGAATTTAATAGTTCATCCCCTGTTGATGGGAAAGATGTCTTCTGTATTGAAGAATGTCAACCAATAAAAGCAGGTCAGAATGACAGAATTTGAAAATGACCATCCTACAATCCCCAAAGAAATAACTGATCCAGGCAAGGGTCATCAATGGATGCCCAGAGGATTTCACAAAATTTCCTGTTGGGGAACAGGATATTCACTGGGTGCCAAAGCATTACCCACAGAATGACATGCTAATTGCAGAAGGAGAATACAACGTTTGCAATGGGCAGAAGTGGTCACCACCTTACGAAATGATCCATATCTAATAATAGGACACCCTGACATCTTGTAACCCCTGGATGAGATGCTTAATGAAGCACTCAGAATCACCTGGGACACATTCACGCCAAAATGTTGAGTCTGAATCAAATGATACTTAAGCTCAAACTTCCAGAACAGGGGAAAAACAGGGAATAGCAAAAACAAGGTAAGACACCACAAGGAAGTGACAAGACAGACCAGAACATGAAGCATTTTAAATGGCAATGTTTTATATATTTATATATAAAAATATGTATACATATATATATAGAAATATGTATGTATACATATATTCACACACACATATGGGGGACGGACACTGTTCTAGATTAAAAACTACTCAAGAAATATAACAGCCAAATGCAATACATGAACTATAACAGGATCTAGTTTGAAAAATGCAGCCATAAGCTTTTGGGGGTGGGGGCGTGACAGGTGAATTCTGAATGAGAACTGGGTATGAGATATGAGTATGGAATTACCATTAGTTTCTAAGTGTGATACGATATTATGATTAGGTCAGAGAATGCCTCTAGTTTTAGGAGATGCATGCTAAAGTATTTAGAGGTGTCATGCTGTCTGTGACTTACCAAATATTTCAGCAAAAACATACATACATATTTATGTATGATAAGGCTCTGAGAATTTAAGTGAACAGCTCAAGGTAGCACAATCAAGATGTGGAAAAATGATAAATATTTAAAGATGAAGTGTCGTGATGTCTACAACTTATTTCAAATGCTACAGAAAATAAAATCAAATGCTACACACACACATGCATATACATATACACACATACAGTCGCATAATGACACTTTGGTCAACAACAGGCCACATACTCAGCGGTCCCATAAGAGTATACAATACCATATTTTTACTGTATCTTTTCTATCTTTCAATCTGTTGAGAGACACAAATGCTTGCCATTGTGTTACAACAATTACCTACAGTATTCAGTACAGCAACATGCTGTACAGGTTTGTAGCCTAGAAGCAATAGGTTATACCAATAGGAATATCATAGAGTGAACTTACACAAACCTAGATGGCATAGCCTATTGCACACCTAGGAAATGACACACCTCTCGGAACATAGCCCCATCATTAAGGAATGCATGACTGTATATTTATTTTTCTTTCTTTTTGAGACAGAGTCTTGCTCTGTTGGCCAAGCTGGAGTGCAGTGGCATGATCTCGGCTCACTGCAACCTCTGCCTCCTGGGCTCAAGCAATTCTCCCACCTCAGCGTCCCAAGTAGCTGGGATTACAGGTGTGTGCGGCCATGCCTGGCTAATTTTTGTATTTTTAGTAGAGATGGGGTTTCAGCATGTTGGCTAGGCTGGTCTCGAACTCCTGACCTCGGGTAATCCACCCACCTCTGCCTCCCAAAGTGCTGGAATTACAGGCGTGAGCCACGGTACCTGGCCTGTATATTTCTTTATAAGACATATATAAAGATAGATCTTTACATATACATATATATGAAAACAAGACAAAATGTGAACTAATGTTTAATTCTATAGGTGATCACGGTACCATTATTTCAAGCTTTTTATACATGTGAAAAATTTTAACACTGAACTGCAAGGGCAAAAAAAAGAATGGTGCAGGGTGGGGGTTACTAGCAAATATTAAATGAAAAACTTTAGGTGCTCAAAGATGTCTGGGACTCAGCACCCCAGCGGTAGCATTTTTTCATGGAATTTTCTCTGCTGACCTAGGATGCTGGAGCTAATGCCCTAAGGTGAGCTGTGTTTTGCATTGTAGCTCCAGCGATCCACTTGAACAGAAACTTCAGGAGTCCTGCCAGTTCTTAGAATCTTGACAACTTCAAAATATCAGATGGTGAATCAAAAAACCTCATAGGCCATCTCCAGACTGATTTTTTAAAAATGAAAATACAAATGGGAACTGTTTCATGGGTATGACATTTCAGTTTTGTAAGATGGAAAGAGTTATGAAGATTGGCTACATGACCATGTGAATGTCCTTGACACTACTGAACTTTACACTTAAAAATGGTTAAGATGGTATAGTATTTTACCACAGTCTTCTCAAAAAAAGAAAGAAAAAGACAATACAGGTATTTCAAAAACAAATAAGATGCTTAGTCGAACTATAACACTCTGCTGGTCGAAAGATAACTTAGGAAACAAAAGGGGACAATATGATCACTCTTCCTCCACTCTACCTCCAGAAGATTCGAATGCAGCTATGATGACAAGACACATGTGGACCATGGGAAGAGTCTGCAGCAGTGCAAGGTGCGAGGTTTGGGGGCATGTACACTGGGCATGGGTAGTATGCACAAGGTGCAGAGAAGTTCCAGGTGGGGTGGCCCGAGCAGTGGGGAGGCTTCCTTAGAAAGTATGGCAGGCCCTGGGGAAGGGGGGTGAGGGGCAAGGGGAGGGGGAGAAGGGGAAGATACTAGATGCAGATGGCAGGCAGAGGCAGAGAGGGGGACAGGGAAAGGACTCCACTTGTCCAAAGTGCTGCTGCAAAGGGCAGGCCACCTGTCTGGATACGAAGGGACTGAGGACTTTGAATGCTGCATTAACTGTGGTCGATGAGGAAGTGCTGAGAGGTTTTCACTTGAGGAACAGACTGACACATGTGAATTTTCAGAAGATTAATTTTTGAAGTGGTGTGCGGGGAAGATACAGACAGGAAGACCAATTAAACAGCTATTATAAAAATCTAGGTAGGCTATGAGGCAGGCTAGCTGGGGTGGGGGTGGGGGAGTGGAGAGAGATGGAGAGGTGTAGGGAATCGCTAAGATGGGAGGGAGGGAGGAGCAGAGGAGGGGGTCTTTCTAAAGATCGTGATGGGGAAAATGCACAGGCTCGGCTTGCACTTGGGTCTAGGGGAGTCTGAGACGCACAATGACATCCGTGAGGGGCTGTCTGGCACGGCACCCAGGGTGGGATGAGCACTCTGTGGAGGAGAGGTCAGGAAAGCTGCAGGCATGTCAGAATCACCACACTCAGGGACCACCTGGGGTGTGAACAGGAGCCAGAGTCGGGAGCAAATGCAGAGCAAACCAAGGGCAAAGCCTCATGCTCCGAGGGAGGAGCTGGCAGAAAGGGCACAAAAGCGGGTGCCATGAAAACTTCTGTGAAGCAAATATGATTTTCAAAAAGCTCTAGGGTTGTCTACTATTTAAAGAAATCCCCAGTAACTCCATTTGGAAAGCAAATACGACCCTACTCTGCTTAAACCTGGCTTGTGTACAGGGTTTATATTTCGCCATTAAGTCTTTTGTCTCAGCCACTGAAAGTGGCAGGACTCATCTGAGTCCCTAACTCTCTCTGGATTCTGCCCTGCTTCTGCAAAAGATGATGAGGAAGGGCACAATGATGAGGGAGTAACTCAAGGGAACGCAAGCCTGGAGTCTGGGGACTTAGTTAACAGGGCTGTTGTACATGGGTTGGCCAAATGAAGTCAACCTTTAGCAAATGTGACCAGTTCTGGTGGGCGTGGTGGCTGACTCCTGTAATCCCAGAACTGTGGGAGGCTGTAGTGGGAGAATCGCTTGAGCCCAGGAGTTCGAGACCAGCCTAGGCAACATAAGATGACCCCGTCTCTAAAAATAATAGAAAAAATTAGCCAGGAAGGGTAGTGTGCACCTATGTTCCAGCTTCTTGGGAGGGAGGCTGAGGTGGGAGGATCACTTGAGCTTGGGAGGTCAAGGCTGCATGACTTATGATTGCACCACTGCACTCCAGCCTGGGCGACAGAGCTACTGCCCCGTCCCACCCAAAAATGTGACCAGTTCCTCTTTTCCAGTGGATCACCCTCTTCTTGCCAGTCTGGGTGGGATTCTGTTACATTAAGTGTAAAAGGTGCTTGAACCCACAAGCTCCTGGTCCTTATCAGAAGAATCAAACCACCAGCTGGTAGACCATGGGGTCTGGGGCCCATCGAAGGTCACTTGAAACCCCACATAGAGGAGGTGACTAATTAGGAGAGGAGACAGCACTGAGGAGGAAAGGATTGTCAAGGACTCCTGGTCTCTGAAACCACTGAGAGAGAGACAGGGGGGTGACACCAGCTCCTCTGGGACCAGTAGGGCAATCACTATAAAATGCTTAAATGCCCCAATTAATGGAGAATGGGTGAAATTCAAAGTCACAGGAAGTAAATGTTGCCACATCATCCTGTCCTCATGTGGGAGATGCATTCTGTGCCTTTCACAGCCACTCCAATCCAAAGGATCCTCTTTGTCACTGCCTTCTCAGAGCCAGTGACAACCAGGGCATCTCTGTGGCTGAAGAAGGTAAAGGACTTTCACACCCACTTAGCAGTCATGTCACCATCAAAACGACACCTCTAACGTGGCAGTATTGAAGAGAGATCTCCGTTCCATCATCCTAGGGAGCGCACCCTTCATGAAATGACTAACAATCCCAATGCCACGAGGGAAACTGAACAGCGGCCTAGAAGATGTTCAAAAGGAGGAAAAAAGAGAGAAATCATCACTGTAGATAGATGCCCCTGGAGTTGCTTGGCAACCATCTTTGCTAACACCTTCTCCCAAAAAGGAACACAGTTTGCATTAGCTCCTGTGATTTCCCTGAGGCCAGGACTCTGACCACAGAGGCCACAAAACTGGGGCGTTGGAATGAGAGAGCATTTCCCTGATGGGGAGACCCAGGGCCCTATCAGGAGGCCACTAGCTTACACAGGCAAGAGGGAATGAAAGGTAGTCCGGCCTCGCCATTTTGCTTAAAGAACATGCTCTCTTGGGCAAGGATGGTGAGAGAATGAGTAAAGCCAGGTGCCCAGGTGCAACACTTAAGGAGCACTCACTTTGCACCTGCAGAAGCCCACGTGAGCCCCTACTTAAACAGGTGTCCTGGGCGCCTGCTTGCTTCCCCTTAGTCCTAACCCTGCTCCTAGGACGACAGACATCAGGACACAGTGCTTAGAGTACAGCCTCTGGAATCAGGCTGCCTTGGGGTTCAGGACAGCTCTACTATTTCCCAGCTATGTCACCTTGGGTAAATTACTTAACCTCTCTAAGCCTCAGCTTCCCAATCTCTGAAATAGGGCTGATAACAGGATTTGCCTCACAGGGTGGTCATGAGGATTAAATGCGAACATGCACATTTAGCCCTGTGCCTGGCACCTAGTTAATGCCCAATAAAAGACATTTAGGATTGTTACCTAAAAACAAAACAAAACAAACAAACAAAAAAACACGTAAGTTGAGCTGTCTTTAGCCCAAAAGGTACCAGAAAAGTAAATTTTAAAAACAGACAAAAAACTCCAAAAGGAAACACATAAGCAGCTCCCTTAGAAACCCTGAACCCGGATCTGTAGAATCAGAATCTCTGTGGGTGGTCCTGGCATATTTCCTTTTAAAAAGTTTCCCAAGCAATTTTCAGGGTAGGCAGGGTTGAGAGCCACTTCTCTCAACCAATAAACGTAGTTCTCAAAGTTCAGGAAACATCAGAGCCACCTGAGGAGCCTGTTTAAAATGCACGTTCCTGGTCAGGTGCGGTGGCTCACGCCTGTAATCCCTGAACTTTGAGAGGCCGAGGAGGGAGGATCACTTGGGCTCAGGAGTTTGAGACCAGCCTGGGGAACATAGCAAGACCTCATCTCTACTAAAAGTCAAAAAAAATTAGGCAGGCATGGCAGCACACGCCTGTAGTCCCAACTACCTAGGACTCTGAGGCAGAAGGATCACTTGAGCCCTGGAGATCGACGCTGCAGTGAGTATGATCATGCCACTGAACTCCAGCCTGGGTGACAGAGAGAGACCCTGTCTCAAAAAAATAAATTAAAAAAAAAAAAAGAGGCCGGGCGCGGTGGCTCAAGCCTGTAATCCCAGCACTTTGGGAGGCCGAGATGGGCGGATCACGAGGTCAGGAGATCGAGACTAACACGGTGAAACCCCGTCTCTACTAAAAAATACAAAAAAAAAAAAAAACTAGCCGGGTGAGGTGGCGGGCGCACTGCACTCCAGCCGGGGCGACAGACCAAGACTCCGTCTCAAAAAAAAAAAAAAAAAAAGCAAACACATTCCTGGTTCCTGTGTTTCACTCCCAGTTGTTTCATTTCAGTATGACTGCAGCCTGGGGCTGGGGGCGAAAGGACCCTACAGGACAACACAGCAGGGTCTCTCCAGAATGAACACATTTTGTAAAACACTGAAACAGATTCACATTTTTTTTTTGAGACGGAGTGTCACTCTGTGCTCCAGGTTGGAGTGCAGTGGTGTAATCTCGGCTCACTGCAACTTCTGCCTCCTGGATTCAGCAATTCTTCTGCCTTAGCCTCCCAAGCAGCTAGGACTACAAGCACATGCCACCATGCCTGGCTAATTTTTGTATTTTTTTAGTAGAGATGGGGTTTCACCATATTGGCCAGGCTGGTCTCGAACTCCTGACCTCATGATCTGCCCACCTCGGCCTCCCAAAATGCTGGGATTACAGGCATGAGCCACCTGCCCGGCCCCAGATTCACTCTTGAGACTAACAGTACAGGGACACCAGTCCAATCCCTTTGTCTTTATTCTGGGCATCCTTAAAGAAATGGAGACACACAAGTTGACAAAAGATGCCTGGTGAGCCCCGGGCATACCCCTGGAGCAATAAGAACACAGTCTTTCCCCTGGAAGTGGCAGCTCTAAGACAAAGGCAAAGACCCAAGTGCCTGGTAAAAACAACAATCATCACAACAAAAGCTTACATTACTGAGTACCTACTTTATACCAGATAGCATCTCATTTATTTCCACAACAATTCTGAGAGGTACTACTATTCCTACTCTGGAAAAGAAAAGTAGAAATTGAGGCTTAATTTAATACCCAGGCAATAAATGGTCAAGATTTAAATAATGTTCCACTAAACTCCTAAGCCTGCAATGCCAGTGAACCTTTTTGTAAAAGTGTGGTAAAATACACATAACATAAAATTTACCATTTAAACCTTCTTTTTCTTTTCCTTTTTTTTTTTTTTTTTTGAGACGGAGTCTTGCTGTGTTGCCCAGGCTGGGGTACAGTGGCACGATCTCAGCTCACTGCAACCTCCGCCTCCCGGGTTCAAGCAATTCTCCTGCCTCAGCCTCCTGAGCAGCTAGGACTACAGGCGCCCACCACCACACCCAGCTAATTTTTTGTATTTTGAGTAGAGACGGGGTTTCGCCGTGTTAGCCAGGATGGTCTCGATCTCCTGACCTCGTGATCCCCCCACCTCGGCCTCCCAAAGTGCTGGGATTATAGGCATGAGCCACCACACCTGACCCATTTTCACCATTTTTTACGTGTATGGTTAGTTCTGTGACATTAAGTACATTCACAATGTTGTATAACCATCACCACAGTCTATCTCCAGAACTTCTGCATCTTCCCCAACTGAAACTCTGTATCACGGAAACATGAACTCTCCATTTCCCCTCCCCCAGCTCCTGAACATCCACCATTCTACTGTCTGTCTCTATGAATTTGACCACTCTAGGAACCTCATTATAAATGGAATCACACAGTATTTGTCCTTTTGTGGCTCATATACTTTTTAAGAACTGGACCATCACGTTGGTCTGATATAACCAAACTGGGACCATGTCTCCACCATCTTCCATACCCCTGGAATGCTGACCTCACCTGTGGTTAGTATCGTCAGACTGGTTGTCTTGTCCTGTGTCCCAACCCCACCCCAGGACTCTGTGGCCTGTCAATGCCTTGAGGTAAGGTCACATAACTCCCACTCCCCCTACAGGTAAGGGTATCCTTACACCATTAATGTTCACAGATTTACAATTAGCATCACAAATCAGGTACACCAGTAAGTGCTTCTGTGTTCAAAGAGCCTGTCATCGACTCACTTTTATCTTCCCCACTATGGTGACCTGGTGCCACTTTGTCCTGCCCTAGAGAGTATTTATTTGGTTTCCATTTCTTCTGTAAGCACCTGATCCCTTAAAATTGGCAAGCAGAATTGTGTTGAGAAACCACAGGTACAAGGATAAAGCATCTCCATAAAAACAATGCTTTCCCCACAGCAGAATTCCAGCTTCACTTATAGACAACTAGGGCAGCCAGGTCTAGCCCCTGAATATTAAGGATGCTCCACTGTAGCCTCAGCCCACTTGCAAGAAGGGATTTCCTGAGGTTTCATCATTAGTTCAAGCACCTCAGGGTCCAAATCCGGGTCCATTTGGCAGTCTGAGCTCTAGCACAGAAGAGAGTAAGAGAATGTCAGCCAAACGGCATTAGCTGGGAGCACGCAATCAGCAGAACACCAGACAGGGAGATTTAGGCGAGAGACACACACAGAAGTCAGTCCTTGCTGTTCAGTTTCTATAATATTCTGAAAAAGTAGAACCCACTGGCTAAAGCTCTCCCTCTCCATTATGGCTATGTTTGATTATTGCAATCACTCAGTGACCACTGTCTCCAGATGTGAATAATGGGCCACCTCAGGGTGTGGGGTCCTTAGAGAAGAGGGATTTGACCAGGACAAGGTCTCACTGCATTGGCTACTACCATCTTATGTCTACTTCTGAAGTATGTCATGAATGAAACAAAATGTCATAAACAAAACATTAGCCTGAAGGATATAAATGCAACCAACCCAGAAAACCATACAGAAACAAATCTGCCTAAGTTTTCTAAATCAATTCTGCAGCAGAGATGGCAGGCCCCTGGGAACCGCCAGCTGAAAGTATCAACACGGCCTCACAGTCTTAACTGATGCTGCAGACCACCTGGCACACAGGTCAGAAGGCCTCAGGAATCGGGCCCTCCCCTACCCTTTGTACCTTCCCGGGCTTAACATGCAAATCGTGAAAGCAGCCACTTTGCTTTCCGTCATGTGCATCCCCATTTCAGACATATCCCCTGGGTAATCAAGCTGCAGAGAACGCCAGTTGTATTTTCAGCCTGACTTTAAATATAAACTGAAATCCTTAATGCTTCACCAATGCGATGTGGTGCTTTTGACATCGGGGACCACTGTATGATAAATGCCATCATTATCAGAATTGATGCTTTGGGTCTCCTCCACCTACAGTGAAGGAGGGTTGGGCCACAAAGAATTAGAACCTGCAACTCACTATTGTCACCAGTGACTACAGACTGGACTCCAAGGTTTGGAAGAGTCATCTTGGGAACTTTGGGAGGAGGGTTTCCTGGGGGACCGAGTCTTCTCTATCTTTAGATCCTCCCAAATGTAGCCCAGTGCCAGGGGATAGTCACAGTCCAGGTATATCTGCTGAATAATCAACAAGGCTGACTTACATGGGCTGAAGGCTAACATATGGACAGATATTGGCAGAATATTTCTGTGAGTATCTTCGTCTATTTTTATTGTGTTCTTACCTCTCCAGCCTCACCAGTCAGTGATTCTCTATCAGAGTGATTTGTTCCCCAGGGACATTTGGCAATGTACCGAGACATTTTTGGCTGTCTAAACTTGGGGGAGGGGAGGGAGGCACTGCTGGCATCTAGCAAGTGGAGGCGCAGGACATCCTGCCATGCACACGACAGTGCCCCCAAAAAGAAGCATCAGTGGTGTCACTGGTGAGAAACATTATACTACTCTCTGCTTTGCTATCTTTACTCCGGCAAGAGGACTTTTTAGTTTCAGAACAGTCTATATTCTCTGGCATTTGGGCCTTTATCCTTGTCGTTTCCTCTAACTCTGTCCTGCCCAGCTCTACACATGGGTAACTTCCTGTATCTTCCAGGTTTTAGCTTACATAAAATTTCCTCTGGGAGGCCTGCACTGAGCCCCTACCTCAGTGAGGCCCCCCATCATGCCCTCCAGCAGCACCTGAATTTCCCTATCAGAGCACTCATCACAGTCCACCTGTACTTTTGCCAGTAGGCCGGAAGCACCCTGAGGGCAGGCAGGGGTTGTGCTTTTTCACTGCTGTGTTCCTGGTGTCTAGCCCAGTGCTGGTACATCAGGAGAGCTCCCTTCAGGTCAAACGCATGAGGGAGGCTGAGAAACAGTTGAGGGTATTAAAAACTTGGCAAGACACCCAGAGGCTTAAATTGTTACCCTACTATGCAGGCACCAAAAGAGAACATGGCAACTTCTCATGAACTGATATGGACAGTTCTCTAAGATAAATGGAAATGGCAAGATATCAGCTAATACTATAGCTTTCTGTCATTCACGTGAGAACAAGAAGACAAAATTATGTATGTATCTACTGGAATCACACAGAATATCTTTGGAAGAATACACAAGCAACTGGGGATGGGGTGGGAGAGAGACTTACTTTCCACTTGGACAGCCTTTTGAATTTTGTAACATGAACGTTATTAAAAAATAATAAGTAGTTTTAAAATGAATATGTATATGTAATGGTCTATATCTTCTAGCAGTAAAAACATTATTCTCATAGAATGACATAGGATGATACCCTGGTACAGGGCAACTTAGAAGAAGGCAATATCATATACAGTGTTTCAGTGCGTCCATCCTTGCTTCCTGTTGTGGAAGGAGCCAGAGCCACATTTCCTCCACACGGGAACCCAGGCACAAGGAAATAATTGTATGTACAACGAAATACTCATTTTAGAAGCTTTGTATTTCCCAAACTAGATGATCAGGATGTCCTTTCTCATCTGTGTTGTGTTGATTGTGGCATGCCCCTGCTCCATCAGTGGGCTGCACCTGTAGAGCTTATAGCTCTCCAAGCCCTTCCCTTCTCCTCCTTCTCATCTTTCCTCCCTACCACCTTTAAGCCGCTCCATCTCTCCCATGCTTCCATCCCAAAAGCTGGGCCATAGAAGAGAGATGATAATGAAACGCCAAAGTGAACAAATGTTACTGCTTGTTAGCAAAAGGGGAGGAAGGTAGGCTTAATGGGGGAATGAAGTTGAAATTAATGGTAAAAATAAGGTTTATCTGTGAAATCTGTGGACTTTGTGTCTTCCCATCTCCTATTAACATAGGTAACAGAGTTGTCTGTATAATGATAAAGGGAAGCTGTTTGCAGTTTCCCATAAATCTCCATGGCCTGCTGCTGACTTCCCTGGCTTGGATTCTAAGAATACTTCATTCTTAACCAGGTCAGTTGCCATCTTTTTCTCCAATTTTCTCCCATCCAGCCACAACTGCAAGACTCCTAAGCCTGTGCTGAGCATGCTCCTATGTTCTCTGCACCCTTCTATATTGCAGCCCAATTCCACCAGCATCTCAGAAGAACAGCAAACTCTTATAGTCACAGCAATGTCTTACTGGCCCCAGCACAATTTTCAAATTGGAAGCTTTCCACCAGTTTATCTACATCACATCGAAACATGTGGGAACATTAAAACACAGGCAAGTTTTCAAAGTGACAAGTGTAGGCTTCCAAGAGACCCAAACAGGAATCTATTGAGGACTCTTTTTTTTTTTTCTCAGTGATAAAATAAAACAACTTATCGATCATTTAAAGAAGTTATTTAGATCTCCCAGTCCCTAAAAAGAACTTTGTATAAACTCTTCTTAGCCATAGGCTAAGTATTATTTGATAGCTCTTGATAAAACTTATCGATGATCACTTAACTACACTCCATTAAAACACTGATATCCGGCCGGGTGCGGTGGCTCACATCTGTAATCCCAGCACTTTGGGAGGCTAAGGTGGGCAGATTACAAGATCCAGGAGATTGAGACCATACTGGTTAACACGTTGAAACCTAGTCTCTACTAAAAATACAAAAAATTAGCTGGGTGTGGTGGCACGCACCTGTAGTCCCAGCAACTCAGGCAGCTGAGGCAGGAGAATCACTTGAACCCAGGAGGTGGAGGTTGCAGTGAGCTGAGATTGCGCCACTGCACTCCAGCCTGGGCGACAGAGTGAGACTCCGTCTCAAAAAAAAAAAAAAAATTGATATCCATAGAAATTGTTTCTTTAAAAAATCATTAGCTTCATAAAATTATAATAAAATGGTTTACTCTAAAAATAAAGTTTCTGCAAGGTATCTTTTCATCACAGATTAGTTTAAAATCCTAGTTAATTAGAATAAAGTTTTCTAGAGCTAGCTTCATTAGTAATGATAATAATAATAAAAGCCAACATTCATTAAGGACTTACTATGTGCTAAGCCCTTTTGTATTATCTCATTTAATCATAACAACCCTATTCTTATCTCTGTCTTATAGTTAGGGACACTTATGAGGCATAGGAACCCTATTCCTTATCTATGAATTGGTATTCTTTAAAAAAAACTTCAGATGAGGCAAGGGGAACACCTTTCCAAATCAATGAAAGCTTTTCCCTAATTAGCTTGAAAAAAAGTCTTCAGATAAATCTACCAAGCTGAGGAGGAAATTATTTGAAAAGGTTAGCACAGAAGAATGGCCGTCCTTGGAATTTTCTCTCATAAACACCTTTCATAGATTAGGCTAATAAGGTTTCTGAGAGTCCTCCTCACAGGAAATCTGCATGCCTGACCGATCCAAGCTGACTGAGGTCAAATCATTCTTCACTGGTGGAACACATTGGGTTTTGGACTCGGAACCCCACTTTTCTCAGAATGCTGAAGGCCAGATACCATTCACAAACGGTTTGCAGCAGAATATTGCTTGTGTACGAGATTCAGTGATTTTTGCCACCAAGAAGTTATAAATTGAGAAAATAAACCCAGTTATTTTTAAAGTAGTTTAAGATATTTTTAATGTGAGGGCTTGGGTTTTTTTTTTTTAAGTTTCTTTAGAAACAGTTTGCCTGCTATAACTGCATCTCAAAGGAAGGTACATTCAATAGAGAAGCTTGGGTTCAGAGGTCTCAAAGGGACCTTAGAGGACATTGAGTCCCACTCCCCTTACTTTAAATATGGGCAAATAGGCCCAGAGAAGGGAAACGACTTCCAAAGGGCATAGATCAAAATGTAGGAAGCCGACTCAAAGTGCTCGCCTGCTCCTTCCAGTACCCAGGTTGTTCTGGATATAAGCCCATCTAAGCACATCCACCCATGGAACTAGCAACGCCTTCTGAACTCAGGTGATGGCAACATTCAAAAGTATTTGGGGCCAGGTGCAGTGGCTCATGCCTGTAATCCCAGCACTTTGGGAGGCTGAGGCGTGCAGATCACCTGAGGTCTGGAGTTCGAGACCAGCCTGGCCAACACGGTGAAACCCCATCTCTACTAAATATACAAAATTAGCCGACCGTGGTGGTGCATGCCTGTAATCCCAGCTACCTGGGAGGCTGAGAAAGGAGAATCGCTTGAACCTGTGAGGTGGAGGTTGCAGTGAGCCGAGATCGTGCCATTGCACTCCAGTCTGGGCAACAAGAGTGAGATTCTGTTTCAAAAATAAAAGAAAACTGGCAAATTCCTCTTAGCTATAATTCAGCTAATTTTAGATGAAATAATAACAATGACATGAAAACTTTATTACAGACATTTCAAAGCATCCAGTTAACATTTCATACATTATAGGCAGAGAACTGAAAGAAATGGAAAGAATTGAAAGAAAGTTTAAAGGGGTGAGAAATGGAGTACTGTATTACAGTAATGAAGTTATTCAAAAAGTCTGCAAGTCCTTGCTGTGTCTTCTGAAGTTGTGGCCAGATAGAGGCAGAAACCAAAATAATTCTTATTTCACATTTCCAGCCTAACTTCTCTTCCTGAGTTTAGTCTATTAAAAATATCATAGACACCAACGTTCATAGTGGCATTACTCAAAATGGCCAAAAGGTGGAAACAACTCCAATGTCCACCAAGAGATGAGTGGATAACAAAATGTAGTATATATATACAATGAAATATTATTCAGCCATAAAAAGGAATGAAGTACTGATCCATGCTACAACATGGATGAGCTATGCAGAGATGCGAAGCAAAATAAACCAGATACAAAAGGATACAGATTGTATGACTCCACTTATATGAGGTACTAGAATAGGCAACTTCATAGAGACAGAAAGTAGAACCATGGTTACCAGGGCTGAGAGGAACGGAGAATGGGGAGTGACTGCATAATGGGTACAGAGTGTGTGACTGCAATGATGGAAAATTTGGGAAATGGAAAGTGATGATAGTTGTATAATATTATGAATGTACTTAGTGCCACTGAATTGTATACTCAAAATGGTTAAAATGATAAATTTTAT
>NW_012117677.1:566940-567559 GCF_000951035.1 Colobus angolensis palliatus
CAGTGTCATGGACAATCTACATACATTCATACGCACAAGTACACAGCCACACACAGGCTACTTTGTGTCCTGCAGTGACCCATCCACAAACAGTATCTGCCCCAAGACTTTGTTGATCACTCCAACAAGAGGGCCCATGGCAAGCAATACTGGAGATCCAGGTAACCAAATGAACACCCCTTCAATTTCTCATCATGGGGGAATATGTATTCAGCATATAGATATTTTATCTATAAAGAAAACTTCGTGCATATATACCAGAAAGACCATCAGGAATTGCTCACCCAAGTCTGTTCCACCAGACCCATGAACAAAGAGATTTCAGCCCATATATGGCTATTTTGGTGAAGTTAGCAATTTCAAGTTACACTGAACAGTGGGTGTCCTTAATGCAAATGCATATAATTAGGAGCTAAATCTTTGTACATTTATAGGACAAAGGACCTAATAAGCTGGATGTACCACCTGTGACTTCTGAGGAAAGGAGAACTTTTCATTTTTTCTTAAAAGAATCCATTTCTTGAGCTGGGCGCGGTGGCTCAAGCCTGTAATCCCAGCACTTTGGGAGGCTGAGACGGGCAGATCACAAGGTCAGGAGATCGAGACCATCCTGGCTAAC
>NW_012117677.1:567974-570499 GCF_000951035.1 Colobus angolensis palliatus
CAAAAAAAAAAAAAAAAAAAAGAGAATCTGTTTCTCATGAGGCAGAGAATCTGAGAATCTGAGAACAAGAGTCTTCTGAACTAGAAACAGGGACTAGGGGGAAAGGATGTGAGTTTTGTATGTGATAGTCATAACCTATCACCCAGACCTGAGAGGTGCCAATCCTGTGCCATACCATGACCTTTACTCAACTTTAATTTAAAGATTTCCACAGCCTCACCATCTTTTGTGGACATGTTGCCAGTAGCCTGATAACTGGGTCTTGCAAGCATTTAGAGATCTCAAGAGTTTGTGTGTGAAGAAAAATAATCTCTAGTGATGCTTCCCACTGCCAACACACATGAACATTTAACACAAATAAGCTGCCACTTGTAAAAAGTCCACTTGACATCAATCCCTTGTGCATCCTGAAGACACATGTCAAGATCACACAAGATTTTAGAAGCAAACATTTTTAGAATAATGTTTTGTTCCCAAAGTGCTTAATTAGCAGAAACACTATGCTAGGGAACTGTCCTTGAATATGCACACATTTTAACCTTCATGTTATTTTTTCTGAAGCACAAAGTTTCCTCTCAGTGGATGGTCAGGAAATGATTGGGCACAGAAAACCAACCATCTGAAGTGTTGATTCGTAAAATGAGTTCCATCTTTCCATGCAGGATTCAGCTGCCTTCCAGGGTGACATCCCCTTTTATGAGGGGGACCATTCTTTGGCATCTAATGACCTTTTCTCTATTCATTTGGGATGAGCAATGCACCTATGGCCTACTTATATCTGAACTCTTTCAATACCACCAACCTCTTCTGTCCCCTTGTGCCATCTTCCTACCCCCAATTTCAACCAATTATGTTTTATAAGACATCAGTTAGTGAATCACAATTCAAATGAACCCATCCATTTGCTTAGCATCAAGTGGCCCCTGGAGTTGCTCCATTTGAAGCCCATAGGCCAGAGTTACATATGGCAGGCTTGCAAATGCGAACAGGGTATGATTTATTTATGACGACCATATGCGTTTGATGCCCAGTTCCAGCAGGCTGTGGCTTCTCTTGCATGTCTTGGTCTGGGATGACCTATCTACTCAGTGTGTCCCATTTCAGGTACCGTATTTCCACGCTGGGAAAAGAGAGCTGACGACTGGCTGGGGGGCTGCACATACAGATGCTCCTAACCCTGCTTGCCACAAAACAATCTGTGACCAAATGCAAAGTGGGTCAAATGTAACTTGCTGCACAGGTTTGCCATGTACAATGGTTTTCAGTGGTGAGTGGAGAAGTAGCTGCTGGAATGACTGACCATGTGGGGTTCATTAAGCTGTTGTGCATTCACCCATGAGAAAGGCCGGGATGCTTGTGAAGGGAGCTCCACTCTTCATTTCAGAAATTTTAACGCCCCACCATTTGGCAATGATGCTCCCGGGGAGAATGGCAGATATGCATCAGAAGGTTCAAACGTGGAGTCCAACTGAAGTGCAGTAAACTTCTGCCTTCAACAGTCTCACCCCCCTTTACCCCCCCAGTTGTATTTATACTTTGAAAGAAGTTAACATGAAGCAGTAGTCACCTGGGCGTGCTCAATTTTTGACAAGCCTTAGTCACTCTGTACCCAGCAGAACAATTCACATTATATTCGAAATCCTGTGAAGATTCTGCCACACATGCTAACACTAAAATGCCAGTAGCTCCACTTACCTTCTTTATTAAGCCTCATAACCTCCCTGCTTTTTCCACCCTCTTTTCCAGCCTCTTCTAAATCTACATCTGCAGATGAAAAAGAAAAGGAAAACAGAAAATAAGGAAAAAAGGGGGGAAAAAAGCCAAAGTCAAGGGGGGAGGGAGAGTGTTTATTTGCAAACAGATCGATATAAATACTGTATATGAAATTCTTTCAAAAATTGACAATGCAACATTTTCTCCCAAGTCCGGGTTTCCATCTACCTGGCCCAGATAGGTACCCAAAAAACTATGCAAGCAGCAACAGAGTAGCCTTTTAAACGGACAACACCGTGGGGCTGCGAGCCCACCCCGCGGGCTGCCACGGGGAGCCGGGCACGGACAGACAGACAGCCCTGGCAGCCGGGCCTCTCCCTGTGCATTGATGATCTGTCTCTGTGTGTATTTATTTAGAGAGAGAGGGAGAAGCATGGAGGACACCGGGGGCCACTCTCTCTCTCACACACACACTTTTTCCCAGTGGCTCTAGGTGAATGGAAAGGTTACAGGATAATAAAAGGAGGAGGAGGCGGTGGGGTTCTTACTGTCGGAGCAGTGTAATTTGGCGGCGTCGATCCAGGAGGACCAGGGTTTGCCCAGAAACGCCTCCGGACTGGGCACTTTGCGATCCAGTGTCGCCATTGCTCTTCCTTCTTGTTGCTTTTTCCCTGTTCCTTCGGCAGCAGCAGCCGAGAGACACGGGATTCGAGAACGCTCCGACGTCATCTTCGGAACGTTCCGACATTGAGTGTTCTGAAAGGGGGAGGGAGGGAGGAAGGGCGGGATGGGAGGAGGGCGGCGGAGGAGGA
>NW_012117677.1:570774-604347 GCF_000951035.1 Colobus angolensis palliatus
CGAAGGAAGGGTGGTCTTTTCCGCAGAGTTGCCGCTGGAGGACCGAAAGTTTTTGCAGGCAACCCTTGCTTCCAGCTTGTCCCTCTCTCCCCGGGTCCCTGTCGCCCACCGCGAGGCGCCCCCGCGGTAGTCCCGACGGCTTGGTGGGGAGGAGGCGTGAGGGGTTGCGACCCCCCACCACCACCCGAGCCAGGGAAGGGACCCTGGTGACCTCTCCTCCCAGCCTTCACCCCCGTCACCCCTTTCTTCTCTTTCCTGGAGGACTTTGGACCGTGGAGATTCTGCAGTTGTTGCTCTGGGAGCTGAAACCAGTGGGTAGAGGTGGTTCTGAAACGCAGGTGAGTTTGTGGCGCGGGGAGGACCTTCCCATCTCAGGCTGCGGGGCGTGCAAAACTCAAAACTCAGAACCCCGGACCCCCGGGTTCCCTGCGCGGTTCGTATCTCCGGCTCTCAGAGAACCACTGCATGGACTTTGCTCCAGGGTCAGCAGAGCAGGAGGGCTAATTCACGGCTCTTGGAAGACGATGCTAACGGGCGTAGCTCCTGAGCCATTTCCAGAGCTCCCTGCCGTGAGACGAGGGTGGCCCGGGTTTGCGCAGGCAACCTTTGGCCAGGAATCTGATTCCTGGGAGAATCCACTTCAGGCTTAACTGCTCTAGCCAACTAGAAAGGGAGCGCTAGATTTCCTCTTGATTTTGGACGTTGGGTGCTTTAGTTGAGATTTTCACCCTTTAAAGAAGGCTTTAAAAAGTCTTCTGTTACTTCTTTTTAACAAAGCCTTTGTTTACTAGAATTATCTAAACTATATGGACACCGCCCTCACCCCACAATCGACATATTTTTTTTCTCTCTCTCTTTTCCCAGCACCCTTTTAGCCCTCACCACTGCTTTTTCCCAAGTTGTCACAGCTGAAGCGCACTGATTTGAAGTTGCTTTGTACGGACTGAGTTCTGCCCTGGCTGAGCCATCTAATAATGTCCCTGAGCTTGGCACCCTGTATTTCTAAGCCAGTGTTAAGATAGGCGAGGAAGGAGGAGCTGCCGATTTGCCTTTAGTTGTGATGTTTGTGTGAGTCGGCTTGTTTGTTTCAGACTCAGATAACTGCACTTGCCTTTGCTTTCTTTGGAAGGGCTCCTACATAGCTAAGGTGTCGCTTGGTGAAGAATTCCCATTTTAAGAATTGTTGATGTTAACAAATATTTGTTACTTATTGACCTATTGTTATATGCTAGACCCTGGGCTTGACATTTCCTTCCTTCCTTCCTTCCATCCATCCATCATAAGTCAACCAATATTGCCTGTTATGGAACAGCTGCCTTCAGGAGGGAAAGATGAGTGAGACCTATCCTCTGCTTCTCACAGAGAAGCAGTCTGGTGGTCTCTGGAAGAAGGAAATTGTGAAACTTACCGACTCCTTGGGAAAACAGGACAGGTACACAGGGACTGGCCTGTGCAGTGGGTGGGGTGGTCTCTCAGAGCTGTGCCAGTTTATAGGAGGAACTGAAATCTAGCTGGGAGTGAACAGAAACTCCCAACTTCTCTGTGTGACAGAGAAGATGGGATCTGCTCTGCATCTTGGAAATTGCCAAAGATTAGTAATGGTAAAGTGAAGACTGGTCTTACAGAGGGAGGGGGAATGATGATATTAGCAGAGGCTTCAAGTTGAGTATAAACATGGTGTGTTTGGGTGTTGAGCATGGTTTGCCTGGGATGGAGAATTGTTACTGGGGTTTGGGGGTGATGCATTTGGATACCCAGGCCTGGATCAAATTATGGAAGGCACCAAACGGCAGTCTAAAGAGTCTGGATTTTGTTTGACAATGGGGAGCTACTGAAGGGCTTTCTGTACCATAAAGATAAGTTAAAAGTGTGACTTAGAAAGATTGGAGTACAGAGCCTGGTTAGAAGAGTAGTGCTGCAATATTCATGGTGTGAAGAGATGAAAGCCTGAACTATGGTGGTGCTATGCAGGTAGAGAAGAGGAGACAGATGTGAGACTCTGTGAAGAGAGCACCTGATTGGTGGGTTGGACTAGATTTAGGGGTGGGGAGAGAGAATGCGAGCGCTCTGAGGCATGAAAAATTAGATGCTGGAACATTTTCCCTTTCCCTTCTGCTTCCCTATTTTCCCTCTATTATCTATTTTGGTGTTTATTCCCATGTTGTGCATGCAAGGAAGGTGTGGGCAGCCACTAATGTGGCCTCAAAAGTCTGTACCTCCTAGTGTTCATGCCCTTATGTAATCCTCTTTTCTTTAGAGTGGGCTAGACTTAGTCACTTGCTTATAACAAATAGAATATAGCAAAAGTGGTGGGATGTCATTTCTGAGGTTAGGGTACAAAATGGCTGTCACTTCTGTTACTCTCAGTCTCTCTTGCATGCCCTGGCTTGCTCTAAGGGAAGTCTACTTCCATGTTGTAAGCTCCCCTATGGAGAGGCCTGTGTGGCAGGTAACTTAAAGGAGGCCTCTGGTCATTAGGCAGTGGGGAACTGAGGCCCTCAGTACAACAGCGGGTGAGGAGCTTAATCCTGCTGTTAGCCATGTGAGTGGACCACTTGCTGAGAGTCAGTGACTTGAGTTTCCGGAATGCTGTCTCCTCTTCTGGGAGCCACTATAAACCACTCAAAAAAATCAAAGGTGGCTTGTCATCAGAAGTCAGGGCACCTCAGTTATAGTGAAGCAAATCAATAGTTCCATGTTTTAACATGAGCTTACTTTCCCAGCAGAGTCTCTCAAATGGAGATTACTACACAGGACCTTGAAGAGGGTCTGACAGCCCAAATATTATTTCCTTCTATTTGGGATGATTTTACTCTATAGCATAGTAAATTGTGGGCTAGGATCTAAAAGTGATTTAGCATCTCTACAAAAGAAGACTTTATATGCATTGCCACTGCCACGTTTAATTGGTAACAGAATATATTTACATTGTTATAGTTAGTTATGGAGTATAATTGTGGAGTTGCTTTACTCTAAGCCTTCCCAAGTCTCTCCATTGACTTGTTGAAACTATAACCCACCTATGACTGTGTTGGATAACATGACTGTCAATCAAATTGCATAACTGAGAGGCAGAGAATAAAGATAGCATTGCTTATCAAACTACTAGACATTTACACTTGACTTTGGATGAAAATTGAGGTCAATTGGAAGTAATGTTCAGGTTTAAATGCTGTGTATGTATTATATGCATATCAATACTCATATATCAACTATATATGGTGGTCAATTTATTACAGAATTGAATTCCTTTTGGTAGTAAATAATTACAAATACTGTTAGAGGCAACAAGAATCTGATACATCCTTAATAAGGATAAAGTGACCTGTAAAACAGTAATTTAAAGCATATTAGTATAATGTCTATGTGATAAAACTATCTAGCAAAGGCAAAACACCCTCTTCCCCTCATGATTAATGTTTAGGGAGATAAAAGGGATGTAAATATTTTTATTGTTTTATTATCTTTCTTAGGAAAATGACAGTGTGGTTGGTTTAATTAAAAAGGAGAGTCTCCCGTAGACGAAATAAAGAAATCTGTTCTATGGAGATGACAATGGAAAATACCTATTTAATTTGAATAACACCTGGTTCTGTAGAAATGTGCATCTAATATGTATCCTGCATTCACTTAGTCTGATTCATGTGCTGTTTCACCACATTATTGAAAAGAAGAGAAGAGGGAATATTAGCTCTCTCATTTGAGGATATTAAACTCCTGCTGGGGTTGAGGCACTGTGTGAGCACCCTACTTCCTACCTAGTGTGTTGGGAGTTACCTGGAGGCAATGGGGAGAAAATGACATGTTCCATTAGAATGAGGCATCCCCGGAATTGATGTTCTTTGCCTTAATTGAATCCATCTATCCCATCTGCCACTCTTCTCTCTAAATTTATTTCCCTAACCCACTCTCCCTGAGAATTATAGTTTGGGGGAAATTTGTTACCTACATTGTTACCTTTTATAAAAGCTCTCAGCATCTGGAGGGCAGGTGTGCCTTCTACTCTGCCTTGCTAGACAACTTTACCTGCCTCTTTCCTGCCCCTTGCAGGCTGCTGGATTGAAAACAGGACTGGATAAAAGGCCCCCAGTAGCAACAGGAGTGGGAACGAAAATAGAAATTCCAGGCTTTTACTTATTGGTTTCAATATAGATCCCTAGCCATGTGCCAGGCCTGGCTAACCATGGACTCTATTAATAAATATAACTACACAAATACTTGCATTCTGACTGGGGCAGAACAGCCAGCACGGGAGTGTGTTATCTTGAGGGAAAGCTGGTCTTAAAACTCTTAACTGATTCACCTGTGACTTTGGTCAGTCGGTGCTCCCTGGAACTGCTCTGGTGCTGAAGGTTGAGGTCATCTCTGTTCCCCAGAATGTGGCAGATCCAGCCCCACTCCTGACCACTATCCTTTTGCAAGGGTGAGACAGGAGAGATGATAACTTCTCTTTAGGATTCTTGTAGAAATCACTCTTGGCCCTTAACCTACATATAAAGAAAGTTAACATTAATGTACACATATTATTTTGAGCAAAGCCCATCCATATCCCCAAACCTACCATTTGCTATGGTGTGGGAGGCAGTACAGGGTGGAGGCCAGAGCATAGGCTTGAGATGGGCAGGTGTGAATTAGAATTACCCTTTAGTCATTTGCTTGAGAACCTGCCTTGATCCATCTGAACCTCAGGCTCCTCATCTCTGAAATGGGTAGTAAAGCTCTTCTCTTGGGATTGTTGTGAGGATTGAGATTCTGGGTACTGAGCCCCAGGCATAGGGCTTGGCACACAGTGGACAGTGGTTCAGTGTTCACTGTGATGATTACTTCAGTTTCAGTGCATCATTTAGATAGCTGCCAGTCAGAGACAGGCTGACAGTCACCTAGGAGTAGCTCCTCTGTTTGCTTCTAAGACATCCTTCTGCTTAGAAAGGAAACTAAAGCGCTTCTCTCCTTTACATGAGCTGCTGGCCTGCATCAGTTATGTGGAGGCCTCTGTCTGAAACCTCTGCCCAAAACCTCCTCTTGACATATACATCATGGTAATACATAAATATACCTTTCTTCAGGAAAGGTCCTAAAAGACCATTTGCTATGCAGAGGAACTGCAAAATCCAGTTTGGTTGCAGACAAAACTGCCTTTGCATGATGAGGTAGACAGTTGTCTTAAAACTAAGCAGAGCATGATTTCTGCTTGTTATTGTTTTCTTTGAAAAATGTGTTTCTTACATAAAAGAAACTTGACAGTGAATTTTGAAAATCATGTGATATGGTTGGGCTGTGTCCCCACCCAAATCTTAACTTGAATTGTATCTCCCAGAATTTCCACGTGTTGTGGGAGGGACCCAGGGGGAGGTAATTGAATCATGGGGGCTGGTCTTTCCCATGCTGTTCTTGTGATAGTAAGTCAGTCTTACGAGATCTGATGGGTTTGTCAGGGGTTTCCGCTTTTGCTTCTTCCTCATTTTTCTCTTGCCACTGCCATGTAAGAAGTGCCTTTTGCCTCCCACCATGATTCTGAGACCTCCCCAGACATGTGGAACTGTAAGTCCAATTAAACCTCTTTTTTTTTGGAGATGGAGTCTTGCTCTGTCACCCAGGCTGGAGCGCAATGGCATGGTCTTGGCTCACTGCAACCTCCGCCTCCCAGGTTCAAGCAATTCTCCTGCCTCAGCCTTCCGAGTAGCTGGGATTACAGGCATCTGCCTCCACACCTGGGTAATTTTTCTATTTTTAGTAGAGATGGGGTTTCACCATGTTGGCCAGGCTAGTGACCTCAGGTGATCCATCCGCCTCAGCCTCCCAAAGTGCTGGTGTTACAGGCATGAGCCACCGTGCCTGGCCTAAGCCTCTTTTTGTTCCCAGTTTTGGGCGTATCTTTATCAGCAGTGTGAAAACAAATGAATACGTTATGAATAAGCATGTTCTCCTCGTGAGAGTGAATAGTGAAACAATAGAGATAAGGGAGAAATAACCCCTTCAAATGTGGTCACTTCTGTACCCCCAGGTCTGAAGGCATTTTTCATACCATTTTCTAGACATTTACCTACTGTATATGTCTGTCTTTACAGGTATAGATGATATTGCTGTGTGTGTTGTCTTTTTTTTTTTCTTTTTAATGTGAATGGTATCACTTTACGGACATTTTTCTATAATTTTCTTTTTTCACATGTGCTGTTAAATGTCATTATATATCGAAATACCTTATGCTTTTAAACTGCTTCATGGTATTCCATAAAATGTTCCAGGGTCTATTTATCTGTTATTATTTATTTATTTATTTATTTTGAGACAGAATCTTGCTGTGTCACTGAGGCTGGAGTGCAGTGGCACAGTCTCGGCTCACTGCAACCTCCACCTCCTGAGTTCAAGTGATTCTCCTGCCTCAGCCTCCCAAGTAGTTGGGATTGCAGGCATCCGCCACCACGCCCGGCTAATTTTTGTATTTTTACCAGAAGTGGGGTTTCACTATGTTGGCCAGGCTGGCCTTGAACTCCTGACCTCAGATGATCCACCCACCTCGGCCTCCCAAATATTTATCTGTTATCTTATTGATAGACATTTGGGTTTCTAGTTTTTATGAAAAATAGGTAGTCAACATCTTTATTTTTATATATGCTTCGTGGGCACGTGAGGAAGTATTACTACCCAGAAATAGAATTGCTGGGTATGTGCATTTTTAATTTTAATGGTTCTGCCAGATTGTCTTCTGAAGTAGCTGAGTAATTTATACTTCCACTAGCAGTACAGAGATGTGCCCATTTCCTTAATTAATGCTCAACATTTTCAAATCTTTTAAATTTTGCCAATGTTGTGAGTAAAAAAAAAAAAATTGGTTTGTATTTCCCTCATTTGTGGTGTGTTTTTTGAGCATTTTCCTCTCATGTTCATTGTATTTGTACTCTGTAAATTGCTGTTAGTATCCTTTGATGATTTGTCATTGGTATTTTTTAGATCTGCTTATTGATTTGTAGGAATTCTCTATGTATTCTCAATTTGGATCTTTTCTCTATTTGGAAATAATGTAATTTTCCAGCTTGTTGCTTTTCTTCTTTTGGCCTTGTTAATGGCATCTTTTCCACACACGCTTTTTCTCCCCTTTGGAAATAGTCGACATTTCAGGCTTTTCCTTGAGGCATTTTGTTTTTTGTGTCTTGCTTAAGAAGACCTTCACTTCCTCAAGGTCATAAAATAGTTTCTTATATTTTGTCTTTATGCTTTCTAGGTTTTTGTTTTTATATTCAGATCTTGGAATCTTTTGGTTAATGATGTGAGGTAAAAAATTAATTTTCAATCTTTTTCCAAACAGTTACCATGTATCCTCAGAACCATATGTTGAATAGGTTATCCTTTCTCTAGAGATCTTTCTTGTACTTATTTTCCAAACACCTGGGTCTGTTTCTGAGCTCTTTTTCTGTTCATTGTTTGAACTGTTTTTTTTTTTTCCTGCACCAATTAATTACTCTTCTTTAAATAATATGCTTTGTAGTCTAAAAAAAAAAACTTTTTCATTATAGATTTAGTAAATTCTATCTCTAAAAAAGTTTTTTTTTTTTTTTTATATTTCCTGGGAAGTGTGTTATACATGACGTTGTTCAACATTTGCCATGTCCAGAAGATCATAGGAAACAGAACCTCACCTCATGCCCACAGGATGCTGTAAAGATGGGCCCGATGACGACAGCCAGCTCGGATCTTGGTGAAGCTTCCCGTGAGATGATTTTCCAAGACAAATATCTCAGACTTAGGGAAATGAATTATTGAGAGATATTGTCTTCTAAGTATCTAAAAAGGCCAACCTCTGTGAGTGGTAGCTGGGAATTTTCTTGAATGATGTGGACGCTCCCAGCTGTCCGTCAGGCCAGAAGGGAGAAAGTAGAGCCATGGAAAGTGAAGCCTGGAGGAGAGGGAGAGAGCAGACCTGAGACAGGGCATGGAACCCCTGGGCTTCTCAGAGGGGAAGGGACTGAAGGTCTCTCTGGGTGGTGGGAGAAAAGCAGATAAACCCTGTGGGCTGGGAGCTGGGCCAGGCAGCGTCTGGAAAGGGGACCTGTCTGGAATGACCAAGGTGTGACTCTGGAATCCTTCAAATCCAGTACCCCATTGTAAGGTTTTCTGTATTGTCATATCTTTTACTTTACCCAAGATTTTGTTAAATGACTGAGCCTTCGATAGCTGTGCTATGGGAAACTAAATTATGAGTTTATACTTGTGTAGGAGCCACAACAGGAAGGCTGCAAGTATCCAGCTCATGCCAGCCCTGTGTGGTAACAGCACCATTATTCAAGAAAAGATGGCAGTGCTGGGACCCCGGCAGGCAGCCAAGTACCAAGTGAGCAGAGGGGGATGCCTGGGTCGTGATGTCGTCCCTAACACTTGCCCCCAGCCCTACCTTTTAATACCCTGCAAAGGAGGAAATCCTGGAAGTGAGAGGCCAGAGTCTGGGTTTTATTTATATGACAGGAAGTAGACGCTAGAATCTTTAAGAACATAGAACACCATAGTAGAACTTAAAGTCCAGGTCTCCTTTGGTGGGAGGCCGGCTTGCTGTTTCCCAAGAATGATGCTACAGCCATAAATTTGAATTTCTGTGTAGGCCAGTGTTTCTCGACTGTGGGCAGTTTTGCCACCCCCTCCTCCCAGAGGACATTTGACAATGTCTGGAGATGTTTTTGGTTGTCATGACTTGGGGGGTGAAGGTGCTACTGACATTTAGCGGGTAGAAGCCAAGGATGCTGGTAAACTTCCTACAATGGAACGCACAGGACAGCCCCTACCTCAAAGGTTGATCACATCCACAATGATAGTGATGAGATCAAGAGAAACCCTGATGTAGGCCAATTAATTTTAGTTGTTTTTTTTTCTTTTTCATTTCTAGATAGTAAATGCCTAACTCTCATCAATTACCTTGCATCATGGGCTTCTTCGATCAGAAATCTAGTAAGAGAGTGTGGTGAGGGCTGCGAGACCCATCATCACTACCAAAAAGCCCGAAATCTTTTCACTTTCAATATATGAAGACCTAAATTATGTAACTGGATGAATGATATTGTAGAGTCAGAGAATGTGAGCTCTCCATCTTATGGTTATAGTTATTATGTGATAATCAAGTAATGTGGTCTTCTTTTATTGTCTTAATCTTTCACAAACCATTGCTTTCCTACTCCAATAGGAAGCCTGATCAGTGCTAAGGCACCGATACTAGATAGCTCTTATTATTGCCAATGTATGGATGATGAAACTGAGGCTCAGAGGGGAAGTAAAATAAAGCATGGTTTCCCCCTACTGGTTTATTATATTCCAAAGTTATTAAACACCTGGCCAGTACTGCTATGTAGGTTGTACACTGTACAATTGTGTCCCTTCTAAGGAGTCACTGTTCAAATCACAGACATCAGAGATTTATTATGATAATTTTTCTGGCAGATGGCAGTAAAGTAGCTTATTCTAACAAAATCGGGAATATAAAGACTATTCTCTAACAGATGGAAGTAGAGTTTTTGAAGCAGGTGAGCCTTTTCCTAAAGCTCACTCAGGTGCTAGATGGACTAGCAGAAGGAATGGTGTCATTGATGTCTCTTTGTATGTTTAACCAGTTCATCTGGGAATTTTAGTTTTTGCTTGAAAAGGAGTCACCCTGTCTTGCCAGCCACGTGTGTGGTTATATGTTGGTATTGCAGGGTGATGCCATTTGCAAGTAATACATTTGAGTTGGCAGATTTCCCAAGGTTTCTTTTGTGTATGAGAAACATAGTGCCTTGGGTCATGGAATAAATAAAAGAGCCTCGGTATCTAATTTTGGTTGTTCACACTCCAGTTAGGGCTTAAGTCATCCTAAGCTCAGCTTGGAAGAAAGAGACATTGACATTTATATTAGTTTAATAAATTTGGCAGCGGGGAGGTGCAAAGAATGTTATTTCAATTATAGATTGACCCATGATTGATTTAGCAACATGCGTTGCTTAGGTTGTGATCGATGCCAAGTAATGGCAGGTGCTGGACTCTTAGGAGGGTGGGCACGAATGTTGGGGAATTGATCAATGGATGAGCTCCATATTGGCCTTCTATAGGGAGAATCAAAATACAAGTAAAATATTATAAGATGGGAGTGACAGCATTGCAGATATTAACACAGCCTGTCCAAGCTTTTATCCTTTGTACCTATGCAGCCATTTTTTAACACATGAGACACGATTCTTCAACAGATTTGTTCTCTTCTAAGTTTGTTCTGAATCTGTAGTGTGTGTCATTTCATGATGTTTTAAAGGGGAAAAGGCCTTGCTTCAGTTGAGAAGGCTTTTATTTTTCCACTTACACAAATACCCTGGCATTTGGGGTATTTGGCTAATTAAAAAAATTATCTCTTATAATGCCTTGTTACTACCCCAGTTTGTGTTGGAGGTGGAGTATACAAAGGAATTACAACCCCCACTTTATAAGCGGGATAAGAGGGGTTGACAGACTTACCTTGTCTGGCCGAGTGCCAAGTGCCACGTGGTATAGACTAAGAATAGTTGCTTCTTATGAGGAGCTTATTTAGTTTGAGGGAGATTGTGTACAATCAATAATTAGGAAACAGGATAGCCTGTGAGAAGATGCTGATCTGATGTGCAGGTAATAAATGTCACAGGAGGCTGAGCAGCACGGATGGCTGTGGTGGGCAGCAAAGGCTCAGGAGAGAGGAGAAACTTGAGCCTGGCTGCGAAAGGCAAGGAGGATATAAATAGCTGGTGGGCAGAGCGACCCAGGGCTGAAGGATGTGAATAGTGGCCATCTTAAGTAAGAGCCTCGGGTCATAGAGATAATAGTTCCCTGTATAAAGTCCTTAGTGGAAACCAGGTGAGTCTCAGGAAGTTTGGAATCATGAAGACTTTTTAAAAGAGTTGCACAATGTATCCAAGATTAAAATCTGCAATGTGACATAGTATAGCTAATAATACAGTGTGTTCTTAGTCAAGTGGTATATTTCTTTCTTTTTTTTTTTTTTTTGAGACGGAGTTTCACTCTTGTTGCCCAGGGTGGAGTGTAATGGCGCAATCTCGGTTCACCGCAACCTCCGCCTCCCGGGTTCAAGTGATTCTCCTGCCTCAGCCTCCCTAGTAGCTGGGATTACAGGCATGTGCCACCATGCCTGGCTAATTTTGTATTTTTAGTAAAGACGGGGTTTCTCCATGTTGGTCAGGCTGGTCTTGAACTCCCAACCTCAGGTGATCTGCCCACCTTGGCCTCCCAAAGTGCTGGAATTACAGGCATGAGCCACCATGCCCGGTCTCAAGTGGTATATTTCTTTGAGAAATACTTTTTATCACGAACAAATCTCTAAATTAGGGCTCTGTCGATCCAGACGAGCTAATTAGGTGAGAAAGATGAACTTTTCAAGATCCTTTAGCCATCTGGTTGGCATGTTTAAAAACTACACCCAATCGTACTGATAAAAGGATAGTCTCTACATTTGTGGCTTACCCTTGAACACTCCAACACAGGGTCGTTTTTGGAGACAGAGTATTTAAAATTTTCATTCTAAGTAAGCTGACCAAACAGCTGAGTCTGCCTAGGGAGTCCTGGATTATGCTACTTGTCCCAGTAAAAGTATTAATAGCTTCCCCTTTCAGAATCAGAAGTGTCCTGGTTTAGATGATAAATTGTATGGCTACCCTAATTTTAAATGATGCACTTTAGTCTTTTTTGTTTACTCTGTGAGTTGTCAGTGGCCAAAAAGGATGTTTCCAGCTTAAGAGTATTTGCCCACATGTGCATCCTGTCTTTATTAAATAGTTGTATTTTTTCCCATGCATAGAAAGCAATCATTGCAAAAAATTTAGAAGGAAATGAAAGGCATAAATAAGAGTTAGAAGCCTATGAATAAGTGTTAATATTTTGATATATATGTAATGCCACACATTATCAATAATATATTTATATACCTTTAGATCCCCGATCTCCAAACCAAGCCACTTTATATATATTAAATATCTAGAACCATATGATAACATAGCCAATATAGATCAATATAATCACTTTTTAAATAATCACTTTTAAAGACTATAATATTCTAGTGATTGGTTCTTACACTATAATATTTTTAACTAATCCCCAGTTTTGGCATTTAGGTTTTTCAAATATTTCTATATATTATTGACAGTGCTGCAATAAATGTTGTGTGTAGCTAAATCTTTTTGCACATCTACGATTGTTTATTTTTCTTTTTTCTTTTTGAGATGGAGTCTTGTTCTGTTGCCCAGGCTCACTGCAACCTCCACCTCCTGAGTTCAAGCTGTTCCCCTGCCTCAGCCTCCCAAGTAGCTGGGACTACAAGTGCCCGCCACCATGTCTGGCTAATTTTTTTTTTTTAATTTTTTGTGATTTTAGTAGAGACAGAGTTTCACCACGTTGGCCAGGCTAGTTTCGAACTCCTGACCTCAAGTGATCCACTTGCCTCAGCCTCCCAAAGTGCTGGGATTACAGGTTTGAGCCAACGCGCCCAGACTATGATTATTTCTTTTTTTTTTTGAGACGGAGTCTCACTCTGTCGCCCAGGCTGGAGTGCAGTGGCCGGATCTCGGCTCACTGCAAGCTCCACCTCCCGGGTTTATGCCATTCTCCTGCCTCAGCCTCCCAAGTAGCTGGGACTACAGGCGCCCGCCACCTCGCTTGGCTAGTTTTTTTTGTATTTTTTAGTAGAGACAGGGTTTCACTGTGTTAGCCAGGATAGTCTCGATCTCCTGACCTCGTGATCCGCCCATCTCGGCCTCCCGAAATGCTGGGATTAGAGGCTTGAGCCACCGCGCCTGGCCTTGATTATTTCTTTAGGATGATTTTCTGTAAATGAAATTGCCAGGTCAAAGTGGATGCACATTTACAGTTTTGAAATTGCCAAACCTTGCCAGGGTGTGTGAGGATTCCCATTTCCTCGTGGCCTCATAGGTGCTATACGGATGATTCTTTTTCGTCTTTCAGTCTGAGGAGAGAATTTCACCTCCAGCTTATTTCAGTTGTATCTCTGCTTATTGATGATTTGTATTTCATTTTTTTGTAAATTGCCTACCTTTCTTTTAGAGTGTTCACCTTTCTCTTAATGAATTATGAAAGCTCTTTATATTTTAAATAAAATACCCCTTTACGTTATAAATTGTGAGATTTTTTCCTGACTTGCTATTTGTCTTTTAACTTTATTTATGGTAGATTTATGTGTATACAGATATGGTAGATTTATGTGGGTTCAGAAGTCTTTACTTTTTATACAGTTATATCTATCAGTCTCTTCCTCTATAGAGTTTTGTACTTTTTAAAAGGACCAGGTTTCCAACAAAATTAACCTGTGAAACTTTTACAGTCTTATCTGATGCTGTAAACCCCTTGATCTCCTTGTTTCCAGCTTTATAGTATGGGCATTGTAGATAGGTGAGATAATTTTTGTTTCCATTTCCGTGGTTCATTATATCCTTCAGAAGGGGTTTAGCCACTTTGGAAATTAATTCACAGAGAAGTTACTGCAAGTAAGAACTAGTGATGAGCATTCTTTTCCTCAACCACAAAATAGAACTACACGTGCCTCTATCTGTATAATAGAAGGCCATAATGGGAGTCAAAAGGGACTAGTTTGTTGAGAATCTTGCTGAATATATCATATTATCCCATTGATGTGCTTTATAATTGCACTGATGTGTTTTCCAGAAAACTGTGGCACCAACCCAAGATTCTAATACTTAGTCAAGAAAATGCTACAGCCTGTTGTAGCTCCCCCAGAGCAAGCAGCTCTCCTTGGAATGGCGGCGTCCCCAGGCTTCACGGCAGAGTTCTTACACCATGGTCAGGAGGGCGTGCCCCACAAGTGCACATCCTGCTCTAGCTAGGACCATTGTGCCTGAGTTTGCATCTGGGCTGCATCCTATGCTGATGTGCTGGCTTGAACCACATGTGAATCTCAAAAACCCCTTCTTTGTCTTTGAAGGTAGACTTGAGCATCCCGCTTTGCCCTTGGCCCTTTACTGTGCCTGTTTGACCTTCTCAATGCTTACACCAGGGGTAGGGAGAGAAGAGAATCCCTCCTTCCTCTCCACCTTATAGTCTACTATAAGGTGGACTACCTTATAATAGTCCACTTAGTTGTCCTCAGCCTCACCCCTGCTTCCATCAGAGTCCCTTTTCTTGTGGACTGACGGAGGGGAGGTCTTGAGCACCATTACAGCACCACCGTGATGCTGAGACAGGGCTTCACCTCGGCCCTTAGCTTTCAGAGCCTTTCCCCCTGCGCTCACAGTGGGGACCCTGGGATCTACCCCAGGTGCAATCTCAGGGTGCCAAACCCCATTATCTGATATCTCAAGAGAACTCCATCATAGTGGGGTGTCTTGGGGATGAGGACCAAGGAGTAAATGTTTGGTTTTGATAAGGAATTATGAAACAGCAATAGATGTGCTAACTGTAGAATAACCTGCTCCAACAGCAGGGAACCAGAAGTCTGGGGTGCAGACCAGGGGCTTGAGAATAGTTTTTATTATGAAATGACCCTGTTAGGGGTTTGATTGGCCTCCTCCCAAGATGCTGTACTTTTATATGAAATGCATCAGGGGTCCCTTCTGTTTGGGGAAGATAAACTCATTTCCTCCTGCCTATTCAGTGCCATTTGGTCTCTCTCTCCCATCCTCCTATTCAGTAGCCAAAGAACTAATTTGGCTACAGTACAACCCTCTTCAGAGTGTTGGGGAGGAAGAGAAATCAAATATAAACAAAGCCCACACCCTCTGTAGTGGGCAAAGCTTTTTTGTAAATAATTTTAGTCTTGTTGCTCATTCAGTAATTCTGTATCCCTCCCAATAGGTATTGGCAGCATGTCAGATGGCCACCAGTTACGAAGAGCTTCCCCATTTCCGAAACCCCCCAGCTTCTCAAGGGTCTGCAAACTGGAGAAACCAGTTATGCTAAAGGAGTCATAGACCCATTCTTTTCTCTTTTTGAGGGCTGGGGTGGGGAATGGTAGAGTGGAACAACATCTTCTATTCATCTACTCCTTCAAGAAGCATTTACAGAGCTCTCCTCTGTGGCAGGCCCTACCCGAGAGGTGGAAAAGAGAAATCTGGACACGTCGTATGTCTCGGTTTTCCAAAGGCATTTCACGAAATCAGTAATAAACTCTGTTGGGCTGAATGGTGGCCCCTGAAGATATCAGGTCCTAATACTTGAAACCTATGAATGTTACCTTATATGGTAAAGGCTTTGTAGAGGTGATTAAGTTAAGGATCTTGAGTTGGAGAGATTATCCTGGATTAGCCAGTTAGGCCCTAAATGCCATTTAATGTATCCTTATATAAGAAGGAGGCAGAGAAATAATGACATGCACAGAGGAAAAAGCGATGTAAAGATGGAGCAGGAAAGATTTAAAGATGCTGGCGATGGAGATTGGAGTGAGACAGCTACACACCGAGGAACACTGCAGCCAGGGGGAACTGGAAGAGATGGAGAACAGATTCTCCCCACAGAGCTGCTGGAGGAGTGAGGGATTTTGGCCCGTTGATTTTGGCCCACTGAAACAGGTATGGGACTTCTGGCCTCCAGAACGATGAGATAATAAATTTGTGTTTGTTGACTCCTCCAAACTTGAAGTAATTTGTTATACAGTAGTCCCAGGACCATCCTTGCAGGTAAAATGGAGACATGGATCTAGAAGACAGTGCAAGTAGGTGTCAAGGTATTTGACCAACTCTCTATTACTCAATCACGTGGGAAATACTTACTGAGTGACTACAGTGCTCCAGGCATTAGAGCAGTGGATAAGGCAGATAATATCCCCACTGGCACTGGGGTAGGCAGAAGGAGCAGGTAATAAACAGGTAAATGAAAAATGTGAACAAGATAACTTTAGTGATTGACAACTGCCTTAAAGAAAACAAAACAAAGTAATGTGGAGTGGGGGATGGGGATCCTTTTAGACTAGGTAGTAGGAAACCCTTTCTACTGAGAAAACCTTGGAGCTGAGTCCTAAAGATCGTGGAGCAGCTACCATCTGGAGGGAGAGCATTCCAAGTAGAGTGAGCGGCAAGTGCAGAGGCTCTGAGGTGGGAATAAGCTTCCTGTGTGTGAGAAGCAAACAGAAGGCCCAGACCCCTCTAAGTCAACAGAGAGGTCATTGCTCAGGGAGGGCTGCGGGATTCTGTCCTAGGCTCTGCCCTGTACAGTTTTCATTTTTTATAATTAAATTGGAAGAAAACGCATCATAAATGTGCAGGCAATATAAAGCTGGTAGGATGTGTATTGGGTTAGAGTCAGGGGTTGAGTTTCAAAACACCTTGACCGGCACGAACAAAACGATGAACTTCAACAGGGACAAATTGTGAAATCCTGACTTGGGTCTAAGAAAAAGTATTTGCCTAAGTCAAGAATGGGAACCCGACTTGAGTGCAGTACTGGTGTGAAGTCCCTGAAGCTGAGTGTCAGCACATAGCATGATGTGACTGCCATAAAAAAGTCAAGCACTTTTACAACTTTTTAAAACTATGGAGTACAACTCCAGGGAGGAAGTAGCCAGGAGTCTGTTTGTGGAGGACTGAGTGGGTATCACATTTTATGGGGTCATAGAAACAGCTCATTATTTGTTTATTCAATTAATGTTTAATAAGCACATATTATGTGCCTGGCACTGACTAGGCTTTGGGGTAAATAACAGTGAATAGGATAGAAACATTTGATGACTTCATAGAACTTACTAATTCTAGGGAGAAGATAGACATGGCAGACTTAATTATGCACCTATCTTTTTCACTGTATTAGATTTTTTCAGATTATAAAATTATAGTAATAAAATAGCAATATCAAATATTACTGAACTATATAACATAGGAAAAAATATGCCCTGTCAACTCATCCTTCCTCCCTAGACATAGCCACTGTCAACCAGTCTGTGCATATTTTTGCAACTTTTAAAAATATACATGCAGTGTATTTTTAAAGCATACAAGGGGGAATCATACACTTCTGAATTTTGTTTTTTAGCTTCATATATCTGGGATATCCTCTCACATGAACACAAGGAAATTACCTCATTCTTTTTAATGTCTGAATAATATTTCATGCTATGGATGTATTATAGTTTATTTGACTAGTATCTTGTTGATAGATATGTGTACTGTTTCCATTTTCACTATTATAAGGATTTGCAAACAATTGTTCTACATACCTTTTTATATAGCCTATGGTCATATTTCTAAAGGACAAATTCGTAGAAGTGGGAATACTGGCTGGGCGTGGTGGCTCATGCTGGCTCACTGTGACATCTGTAATCCCAGCACTTTGGGAGGGCGAGATGGGCGGATCACCTGAGATCAGGAGTTTGAGACCAGCCTAGCCAACATGGCAAAACCTTGTCCCTACTAAAAGTATAAAAATTAGCTGGGTATGGTTGCGTGTACCTGTAATCCCAGCTACTCAGTAGGCAGAGGCAGGAGAATTGCTTGGACCCAGGAGGTGGAGGTTGCCGTGAGCTGAGATCAAGCCACTGCACTCCAGCCTGGGCCACAGAGCGAGACTCTTTCTTGCAAAAAAAGAAAAAAAAAAGTGGAAATACTGTGTCAAAAGATATGGAAAATTTAAGTGATAGATACCATGTTTCTTACCAGTCAGGATGTACCTCAATGAGAGTGCAAATGAGACCACATGTTTTCTTGCAGTCTCCACATTCTAGGTAGTGTAGACAGTGCAAAAGGTCCTGTGGTAGAGGGAACGTGGTGTATCAGCAGGACTGAAGATCCCCTGGGGGCAGAGAGCAGAGAGCCAGGTGGGGAGTGAAGAGGGAGGCATGGGCCAGACCTTGCAGGGCCTTGTGATTCATCTTGAGGGTTTTGATCCTTATCCCAAGAGAAAGGAGAAGCCAAAGGGAATTTCATGCAATCTGACATGATGAGATAGGCATTTTGAACAGGTACCTCTGGCTGCCGTTATGGGGAATGAATGGACTGGGAAGATGGAAAAGTAGATGTGAAAACACCTGGGGTGGCTGTTTTGGGAGTCCAGGTGAGAGATGATGGTAGCCTGGACTTGGGTGGAGGTGACCATGGAGAGGAGTGGTTACATTTAACAGTTTTCTAGGCCACAGAACTGATGGAAGCTGATGCCTGAGTGGGCTTAGGTGGGGACTGAGGAAGAAGGCAGTGTCCTGGAAGAAAGATGGAATGGGAGTTATCATTGGGATGATGAGATGTCAAAGGAGCAGGTGATGATTGGCCAAAAACGTGAAGATCCAGAGGAGGTACCTGTTATAGAGAGCAGCCTTTGCACCCTTGTCTCTCATGCCCACAGCTCCATCAAAGGCAGGCTGACTATGGGATTCTGCCACCATGGCCACAGTCGATTGGAGTGGGAAAGTACCTGAGCCATGGCCATAACGTGGTCTGGGGTAAAAGCCTGCCCACGAAGGCGACAGTGCCAAATGCAGCTGAGGAGATGTCCTTCATGGAATTTGAAGGAGAACCCAAGTGAGTGACAATGTTTGGATGTGGGGAGTCAGAAGAAAGTCCACACAAGGAGAGGGCAGGAAATGGAAGTCATAAGTTAAAGTCACAAGGAAAGAAGGAGAGAAGAGAGAAGCAGGTGCGGGAGAAGGGGCTGAAGACCCATAGAGCGCTAGAGAGGGATGGATGACCTCTGTCCCCAGTATGACTGAGTGCTTAAGAGCCAGGCTTTCAAGCTGAGCGGATCTGAGTTTGATTTCCCACCTCTTATGCTAACTAGCTCAGTGACCTTGAACAAGCCACCCAACTTCTCTAAGACTGTTCTGTTCATAGACATTAAAGTATGTATTTCTTGGAGTTGTTGTGAGCTTTAAAGAGATATGCATGAATACCAAAGAAGATATTTACAACACAAAACCACCAGAGAATTGGTCTCCAGACTTTTTAAAAAACACAAAAGTCTTTTACGAATCAATAAGAAAAAGGCGGGCAGCCCAGTAGATAAACAGGCAAAATACTTGAACAGACACTTAACAAAAGAGGATAGTAAACTGGTCAAAACAATGAAAAGATGATAGACATCATTAATAAAGAGAAACACAGTGAGATTCCTCATGGAACATTGTGGACGAATCCTTGAACACCACATTGAGCAAAAGAAGCAAGATAGAGATGAATGCATGAAGTATGATTCAATGTATTTAAAGTTTAAAAGACCAGGCATTAAAACTCCAATTAAGTATTTCATACTCTCATCAGAGGGGCATATATGAAAAACTGGATGATACCAACTGTTGGTGAGGATATGGTACAACAGGAAATCTATATGCTGCTGATGGAATGTAGGTTAGTATAACCATTTTGGAAAACACACAGGCATTATCAAATAAAACTAAAACAACCCAGTAATTTTGTTCTTGGGTGTGTGTATATAAGAGGAACTTTTCACATATACCATGTATACATATACATATATGATATATGTATGTGTATAGACATATACACACATACAAGCATGTTCATAATTTTATTGCTATGATGGCCTCAGAAACAATGCAAATATCCATCAACTGTAGAATGAGTAAATAGATTGTGATATATTCACATAATGGAGTACTATACAGCACTGAGAGGGAATGAACTATGCTATAGAGAAGAATATGAATGAATCTTATAAACATGATGTTGAACAAAAGAAATAATATGTATGATTTTACTTTAGAATTCAAAAATAAGCAAAACTATATAATGTAGTTATATATTGATATTATATAGCACAGACTGTTGAGGAAACTATTTTAAAAAAGTAAGGAAACAATGATCACAAACATCAGAGTAGCGGTTACATCTAGGAAGGGAGGGGCCCTGGGGCCTGAAGGGAGTGCTCACAGTGAGACGACTCTGCAGTGCTTGAGCATTTTCTGCTTCTTGACAGAGCAGGTAGTTACACAAGTGTTTGCTTTGTGATTGTTCATTATACTGTACATTTGTTTCGAACACTCTAAGAGTATTTTATTCCACAATTTAAACAGGTTTAAAAAAAAAAAAAAGATAGCTAACACTTGTAAAATGCTTGGCATGGTGCCTGGCCCATATTAAGAGCTCAACAGATGGCAATTTTATTTACTGGTATAACCCAGTTGTTAGAGCCGCATTGTATCCTAAGCAACCTTCCAGCTCCTGAACCAGCTCTAGTCTCCAAGTGGTCTAGCTTTGAGGTTGAAATTCCAGATCCCTGTGTTTCTCCAGGTGGCCCCAAATAAACCCTATTACTTAAGGCAGTGCTTTTCAATGGATATGTGATGGTTTATTTTATTGCCTTAAATGCTTCCCAAGTGAGCTGCAATGGGTAAGACTTTTTTAGGGGAGCATTTCTGTTGTTACGCAGTTCTAGAAAGCTAGATTGCTAATTGATCACCACATGACGTGGAATAGAGTCAGAGTCTAGCCTGCTGCAGGTCAGAGTTCAGGGAGCAGAGGTGGAACCTGATGGCATTCTAGTGCCAAAGAAAAAAGACCTTCTGGGTTTCAAAGACAGAGGCTATTAGAGAAGTAAAGATCCACTCAAATAGCAGTCATGTGGATGGGGACCAGGGGAATCCCAGGATAATTGTGGATACCATTTCAAGCCTTCAAGTGTGTAACCCCAAATTCTAGCATTCCACAGAAAGGGTGACAATCACTGATTTAAGGTAATCTGAAAATGTCTATTCCTTGCAAGCCTAATAAAGAAGTTGCCATTTCATAGTTATCCGAAGGGTTGTTGTATTCAATAGCTAATGATAATACTAGCTAATAATTACTGGGTGTTCAACAGAAGCCAGGCACTGTGCTAATATTTCATTCTCACCTCAACCCTAGGAGGTAGGTACTGTTATCTCCCTTTCAGTAGATACAGCTGAGGCACAGGAGAGTTCAGTAACTTGAAGGTCACACAGCTGGTAAATGCTAGAACAAGGAAGAAGGATCATTCTTAGTCTCTAGTTCTAGAAGCAAGGGTGTGGCCCAGGGTTTAGGAGTTAGATGAAAGGACTGTTTGCTAACAGTAAGCAAAAACATCCCAACAGGCCAATCCAACATTGGAATGGGGAGTTTTAGAAAATAGCAAATTCTCTCTAAGCAACATGACTATCAGATATGTTTTAGAAGAGATTTTTGCATTGGGTAGCAGGTGGGACTAAATACCTTTCAAGGTCCTTCAAAGAACCCAAGATTAAAAGTTTAGATCTTGGTAGAGCTTCAGATTGGGAGCTGGACTGTATGCATTTTTTTTTTTTTTTAATTTGAACTTCCAAACTCCAATGCATTCCCTGATGCACAAACTATTTATATACACTTTTTATTTTGATGCTCACGAACTTCTCACAACTCTTGAGGCATGGTAAAATTATTTTCCCTATGTGGTTTTTTCTTCAAGTCTTTTAGCTGACAGTAGTTGTGTAGCATCTTTCCGACCAGCAAGGAAATGCCTTTCTAATCTCTAGAAGAGAAATTGTTTGCATAAGGTGTTCTCCCACATTTATGTCTTTAATTTCAGATGAGAGGCACTGATCTTTTCATAAGGACTTTCCTGCCACACCTCCCGCAAATGGTGTGTGTCTTGTGAACTCTATAGGTGTGGCATTGATAATGGTGTTTGATAGTGTTTGGGCTGTTTAGAATCTGCCCTTTATACTGAAATGATGCATCTAGCTTTGTTTCCAGGATTACAGAAACTTCTTTGGTCTATTTCCATGACTGCATTCAGTGGAGACACATTACTTTCTGCTTTTCAGAGCCTCTCAGACCACCTTCCAGGACAAGGGAGGCATAAGGTGGCATTTCTAGTTGAAGTTGGCGCTAACTGAGCCTTTGCCATTACTTGGCAAAATTAATTTGGTTGTGGTTGATTATTTGACCCTGGGGTGGCACTCTTCCGTGGGCAGAATATTAGATCTGAGTTGCATATAGTTGTTTTTAAGGTCTTTGGATAATAACCATTTTAACCAAATGTGTAGAGGCTTTGAAATCACCGTATGTGTGACTTAAGTTATCATTTCACATACAAGTAGTTCATTAAATATATTAATTGAGTTTATTGAACGTATGCTTTTAAAAATAGACTTTATATTTTAGAGCAGATTTAGGTTCACAGCAAAACTGACCAGATAGTACAGAGATTTCTCATATACTCACCCACTTGCCTAGCCTCCCAGCTAACAACATCCCCCACCAGAGGTGGTACATTTGTTAGAGTTGATGAAGCAACACTGACACCTCATTATCCCCCAAAGTCCACCATTTATATTAGGGTTCACTCTTGGTGGTGTACATCCAGTGGGTTTGGACACATTTATAATGACATGTATCCACCATTATAGTATCATACAGAGTAGTTTACTGCCCTGCAAATAGTCTGTGTTCCACCTAGGCATTCCTCCCACCCTTCCAATCCCTGGCAACCTTTTGTTGTGTTTTGTTTTACCTTCTGTGCGGTTTTTTCTTTTCCAAAATGTTGCAAAGTTGAAATTAACAGTATGTAGTCTTTTCCAATTGGCTTTTTCACTTAGCAATACACACTTAAGTTTCCTCCGTGTCTTTCTGTAGCTTGACAGCTCATTTCTTTTTAGAGCTGAATAATATTCCATTTTCTGGATGTACAGCAGTTTACTTATCTGTTCACCTACTGAAGGACGTCTTGGTTGCTTCCAAGTTTTGGCAGTTATGATTAAAGCTGCTATAAACATCCACGTGCAGGTTTTTGTATGGACATAAGTTTTCAACTCTTTTGGGTAAACCAAGGAGCATGCTTGCTGGATCATATGGTAAGAATCTATTTATTTTTGTGACAAATCACCAATCTGTCTTCCAAAGTGACTGTGCCATTTTGCATCTGTACAGCAATCACTGAGAGTTCCTGTTGCTCCACATCCTTGCCAGCATTTGCCATTGTTGGTGTTTTGGATTTTGGCCATTCTAATAGGTGAGTAGGGGTATCTCATTGTTTTAATTTGCATTTCCCTAATGTCATGTGCTATGGACCATTTTTATATGCTTTTTTGCTAGCTATATATCTTTATATATATTTTTTATTTCAGTAGTTTTTGGGGTTCAATTGGTTTTTGGTTAAATGGATGAATTGTATAGTGGTGAAATCTGAGATTTTAGTGTACCTGTCACCCAAGTAGTGTACCCAGTATGTAGTTTTTCATTGCTCTCCCGCCTCCCCCTTACCTCCTTCTGAGTCTCCAGAGTTCATTACATCACTGTGTATACCTTTGCATAGCCATAGCTTAGCCCCTAATTATAAGTGAGATCATATGGTATTTGGCTTTCCATTTCTGAGTTACTTCACTTAGAATAAATGGCCTCCAGCTCCATTCAAGTTGCTGCAAAAGACATTATTTTATTCTTTTTTATGGCTGAGTAGTGCTCCATGGGGTGCACCTGTAGGTAGCTTTTCCTGAACACTTCAGCGGGGCTGCCTCTCCACAGGCGGCATGCCCTCCAGGTTCAGGCTTGCACGAGGGGTAGAGTCACAATCCATCTCAACATGGAACATCCGCCTTCCTGCAGATGAAAAGAGCTGTCCGTCTGATCTGAATAGCTGGGACACTGGGTCAGGAGTGTGACTAGGAGGTGGATCACTTTCAGAGGAGCTGAGGTGTCCCTCCCTTCCTTCTGAGAAGACCTCAGTGCATTTCACTGAGAGCTCCCTCAGCTGCCTCTGTTAGGGCTGGGACCTCTACCCACAACTGGGTATTGCATTTACCCACTTGCTTTAGCCACAATTTTTTTTTTTTTTTTTGAGACACGGCCTCACTTTGTCACCCAGGCTGGAGTGCAGTGGTGCAGTCTTAGCTCACTGCAACCTCTGCCTCCCAAGTAGCTGGGATTACAGGTCTGCACCACCACACCTGGCTAATTTTTGTACTTTTGATAGAGACAGGGTTTCACCATGTTGCCTAGGCTAGTCTCGAACTTCTGAGCTCAAGCAATCTGCCTGCCTCAGCCTCCCAAAGTGCTGGGATTACAGGCATGAGCCATTGTACCCAGCCACCACAATCGGTTTTTACCTGTGGACACCTCCCCTTCTGGCTGAAAGCTCAACCTGTTCAACCCAGTAAATAAAGTACTAGGGAAAAAATTTAAAAGTGCATACCACTGGAGAACAAGATAAGCTTTGAGAGACCTCTGCAATTCTAACCCCATAGGAAACAGTGGGCACACTGCTGCTACAACCAGCAGCTGAGAAAGAAAGCCACCATACAAAGACTCTCTGTAACCAAGGAACTCACACAGAGTCTTCACCCCTGAAAGCACCAGGAGCCGAATTAGGCAACAATAAGCTGTCTTTTTTTTTATGAGGTGTCTATTCAGATCTTTTGCCAGTTTTTCTCTTGGGTTGTTCATATTCTTACTGTTGAGTTTTAAGAGTTCTCTGTGTATGTTAGGTCACAGTTTTCATTAGATGCCTTTTGTAAATATTTTCTCCCAGTCTGTAGCTGTCTTCTCATTCTCTCAAATATACACTCCTCTGACAGTGCTCTGTTAGATGTTGTATGGGCATAGAAATTATATTTAGCACAGAATTTCTCCCTTTCAAGTTGCTCTCATTCTTATTGGCAAATACCTATTTCCTGGGTGCAGAAAGATCCCCATTGCTGTTTCCTATTGGCTACTTGTGAAGCTCTTAAGTGGATCGTGGGAGTAGTAAACACTCCAGATAATTTGTTTATTTGGGAAACTTGCTTGGAGATAGTGTTTTATGTCAGAATTCTATGACAAACTGTGCTTTGGTGAGTTATGTATTCAGACTCTCACTTATCTGGGAAGACAAAATGTCATTAGCATTCTAAGAAATATTAATGACTGCTATTTATATACCCCATCCACACCACTTTCACTGGCATCTGGCATTGATGATTGTGAAGTATTGATGACTTATCCAAATAAGATGGAATATGGCAATTTGGTAAAGAGCAAACATTTTTATTTTATTTATCTGGGGTTAATTTTTTTGTACTTTGAAATATTCAAAAATACTTAGCAGAAGGGATCATTTCTTTTTTGAGATGGAGTCTCACTCTGTCGCCCAGACTGGAGTGCAGCAGTGTGATCTCGGCTCACTGCAAGCTCCGCCTCCCAGGTTCACACCATTCTCCTGCCTCAGCCTCCTGAGTAGCTGAGACTACAGGCGCCCACCACGACGTCCAGCTAATTTTTTGTATTTTTTAGTAGAGATGGGATTTCACTGTGTTAGCCAGGATAGTCTTGATCTCCTAACCTTGTGATCCGCCCGCCTCAGCCTCCCCGAGTGCTGGGATTACAGGCGTGAGCCACCGCGCCCGGCCACAGAAGGAATCATTTCTAAATAGCATAGAATCACAGGGAGTACACTTCATGTGACTTCACATTTAGAGTCAACATTTGCTTATAATGAATTACATATCAGTAAATGAACATGACATGCTTCAACTTCAATAATATTAAACAAAACTCTTTCAGTGTGCTTATTCATAGATGAAAAATAGGCCCTGAAAACCCAGTGTGACTTGTGTGTCAAATATCTTCAGTTTTGATGCACTGTATCAGTGCTAATCAATAAAGGCCAGGAATGATTTTTGAGTATAACGTTCAGCCTTAAATCTTAAATGAAAGTGGAATTCAACCACTTAGCCCAGCAGTAGAAGAACAAACACTAGTGGGACAGTATAATTTGTTAAGACGAACGTGGGCTGGATCCGATATCTAATATATGTGTCCTCGACAGTGTGTACCATCTCAAAGAGGAAGAAACAGTCAAGGTACCCAAATGAGCCATTCCTCAGAGAGAGCCAAAGAGCTCTGAGAGAGAGCAGGTGTGGGCAAGAAAGAGGGGACATTTGTGTCTCTGACCATGAACATATGCTGTGTCACCCAACTGCAGGTCCATTTGTTTGGTGAGACTGATACAAATGTTCTTCCAAACTGGCCAAGCTGCAAGGTTTCCAAAAGCAAAACTTAAGGCTGGACGCAGTGGCTCCCACCTGTAATCCCAGCACTTTGAGAGGCTAAAGTGGGAGGGGTTTGACACCAGCCTGGGCATTGTAGCGAGACCCCATCTCTACAAAAAATGCAAAAAACAAAACAAAACAAAAACCCAAAACAAGCTAGGCACAGTGGATCACACCTGTAATGCCAGCACTTTGGGAGGCTGAGGCAGGTGGATCACTTGAGGTCAGGAGTTTAAGACCAGCCTAACCAACATGGTGAAACCTGTCTCTACTAAAAATACAAAAATTAGCCAGGCATGGTGGTGTGCACCTGTAATCTCAGCTACTTGGGAGGCTGAGGCATGAGAGTCACTTGAACCTGGGTGATGGAGGTTGCAGTGAGCTGAGATCATGCCACTGCACTCCAGCCTGGATGACAGAGCAAGACTCTGTCTAAAAAACAACCCAAAAAACAAACAAAAACCAAAACAAAAGCAGAGCTTAAAAAGCAGGACTTGCAGAACATTAGGACTAGGAGATAGCTGTGGCCAGGGCTCTGTGTGATGCAAAGATTATGTCTGTAGGACCTCTGGAGGCCTGGGTTTTACTCCTAGCTGTGTCCTTACTAATTATATCACCTTGGGCAACTTATGTAACCCCTAGAGCCTCAGTTTCTTCATTTGTAAAATGGGAATAACAATTTCAGCCATTCAGTACTGTTGCCTAGATGAGTGATAATTTGTGTCAAATACCTGGCACATACTAGGGACTTAATGAATCTTAAGTACAGTAATGTCACTTAACAATGGAGATACCTTCTGAGAAATGTGTCATTAGGTGATTCCATCATTGAGCAAGCATCATGGAGTGTACCTACACGAACCTAGATGCCTACTACCCACCTAGGATACAAATCTGTATAGCATATTACTGTACTGAATACTATAGCAACTGTAACGTAATGTGAAATATTTGTGTATCTAAACATATAAACATAGAAATGGTACAGTAAAAATATGGTATTATAATCTTATGGGACCACTGTTGTCTACATGGCCTATCACTGATTGAAACGTTACGTGGTGCATAATTGTAATTTTAAAAAATCATTCAGACCTTATGTAGGTGCATTTGATGACTCCACTCTAAGGAAAGCCCATATGCACTTAAATATACTTCTGTTTATACTGCTTTCATTAGAAATGAAATGCCATGTCAACTATGATGCTTTTAGTGGCAAGTAGCAAAACTGCCAACTCAAACTAGCTTAAAAAGTAAAGTGAATTTATTGGTTCATGTAACTGGAAAGTCTCATGGAAATGTCAGCTTCAGGAGAAGCTTGACGCAGCAGTTTCATGACATATGGAAATACCTGGGTTTTTTGTTTCTGCTCTGCTACTGTGGTATCAGCTTTCTTCCAAGTCTAGCTTCCTTTGTTGTTGCAAGATGGTTGTCAGCAGAAGTCTGGGTCCATCTGTTAGGATTAAGTTTACTCTGTGTGCTGTAGTAGTGGCTATGACAAGACAGAAGTGTATTTCTCCTCCATTTAAAAGAAATCCAGAGATAGGCAGTCCAGGGATAGTATGTGGCTCCAATATGTTGTGGACCCAAACATTTAACTTGATGCTCCACGTCCTAAGGTATGGTTCCTTTTCTCAAGGTCACCTCAAGGTCCAAAATGACTGCTAGAGTTCCAGCCATTACATCTGCATTCTAGGCAGGAGGAAGGGGCAGAAGAAAGGTTTGCCTCTTCTCTTTTAAAGAGACTCATTGGAAGTACCACATAATCCTTTACTTACAGCTTATTGGCTGGCACACAGGGTAGTCGCCAGGGAGACTAGGGAATAAAGTCTTTTATTACCCCTCCCATCCTCAGTTCTTTTTGCACTGTGCTAAACAATTCTAGGACTTTTAACAGAACTCTTCATAAAAGTCTTGAATTGTATTGTATTGTATTTATTTATTTTTGAGATGGAGTCTTACTCTGTCACCCAGGCTGGAGTGCAATGGTGGTATCTTGGCCCATTGCAACCTCCGCCTCCCAGGTTCAAGTGACTGTCCTGCTTCAGCCTCCTGAGTAGCTGGGACTACACGTGCACACCACCATGCCCAGCTAATTTTTCTGTTTTTTTGATAAAGACAGGTTTCATCATGTTGGCCATGGCTGGTCTAGAACTCCTAACCTCAGTAATCTGCCTGTCTAGGCCTCCCAAAGTGCTGGAATTACCAGTGTGAGCTACCATGCCCGGCCAAAAATCTTGGGTTTTAGATCCCTTCTTTATTTTTTTGGATCTTTTCTGAATCTTCTCCAATCTTTCCTGATTCACAAGGGGCACAGTCGTAAGCCAGCAAATCCCTAAACCTCTATATACTTTAGTTTCCTCATCTATAAAAAGATAAAGATCATTGTAGCTACCCCTTTTCCTCCAGAGATTAAATGGGATGCATGTATGCTTGATGCAGTGAACATTTAATGAAGGTTAAGTTATAAATGTAATACTTCGTGATTCTCAGGTCCTGTCTCCTATTTGTGTTTTTAATCTATCATGCTTGTTTCTTTACCTTAAACCTCCAGATCTCTTCTTGCTCAGCCCCAGCTTCTGCTTCTGTAATTTGTTTTTCTCCCTTTAGAAATGCTTCTTAATAAACGCCTCTGAGTCTATTTCTGACTTCATCTCGAATTTGCCACGGTAGTTTTTTTCAGTGTCTGAAAACATGACAGTAAGAGAAAATGATTCAGGAGGGCAAAGAGCAGAAAAACAGCTATAAAGAGTGGGCAGAGGGGAAGGGGAGTGTTGGCCTCTCCCTGGGAGCTCCAGGCTCCATGTGCACACACAGGCTCATCCCTGCTTCTGTCAACTTCTTGTTCCCAGGCTGTTACTTAGAAAAGGAAGAAGAATATTTCCTATTTGTTCATGTGAATTCACTTAAGAAACATATCCTCAGTGATTAGGTCTCAGAGCTAATTTGTCTACATGCAGCTTAGAGTTAAGCTTGGGAATTTATTTTATTTGAAATTTAAAGGATGAGGCTCTCTTTGTCTTAAGGAGCTGAGAAACACAGCTCAGCTGCGTCTAAGATGGTTTGTACTCCCTTCCTTCCTTCTTGCTTCGGCAAGGATGGAAAGGCTGGGAGGATTCAGTTTCTCATGCAAAGAGCTACTCACGGAATTCCTGCCCTTTGCATATACTGGACAAGACCAACATTTCCCAGGGCGCTACTTGCAGTTGTGTTCATAAGTGGTGGGGGAGGGTTGGGGAGGACGGGGGCACAGATAATAGCTAACATCAATTGATGGTCGCTAGAAGCATTTTGCATGTATAATAACAGCAACAGCCAACACATAAAACGGTGCCTACTATGTGCCAGGCATAGTTTAAATTATTTTGTATACCTCAACCGATTTTATTCTGTCATACTCTTCTGAAGTACTAATTACCATTACCTACGTTTTATAGAAAGGTTAGATGTGGGCTCAGAAAGGTTAAATCACTTGCTTCAGGTTATATTCAGCTAGTGTCAGAGCCTGGATTCAAACTGTGATCATGTAGCTCTGTGCTCTTAACTGGTATCTTCAACCATCTTCCTAGGAGGGGGTTTTAGTATTAATACTCTTATAAAAAGGAGACTGAGGCAGGGAGAGAGGAAGGCGTCCTTAATTCCAGTGTAAGCAGGAGACTCCAGAGCCTGGGTCTTCTTTGCTACCTCCTCCAGGGACATGTGGAGACATCTGCACATCCAGCACTTCACGCAGGAAGTACCCTGAGGACCACATGGGATGACATAACTCATCTGGAGTAACTAGTGGCATGGTTCAGGGTGCAGAGCTGTGCTTGAGGTGCTCCCTAAACCCCAGCAGTCCTGATATTGCTTCTGGGGCCTGGAGGGGAGTAAGGGAGGCCGGTGTTTGGGGGACAGAAGAAGGCAGCCCTGTGATCAACAAAATCATGTTTCTGACACCAGAAGCAGAATTCATGTGTGCTTTTACTGCATCCTGAGCTCTTCCTCATTTTACCCCAGGGCCGTTGGTCATGGTGTCCTGGGACCCTCTGGGGGCTTGGAGCATCAATACCACAACCATAGTCCTTCCTGTTAAATAAGACAACTAGCAAGGGAAGACATCATTTAAAGTGTAATTTATTTATTTATATCTTGCCTTGTTCCCCAAAGCATTTATGACAGGATGCAGAAATGCTTCACATACGGGAAGAGTGTATCAGTTAGGTGTGTGTGACAGTGTGGCTGCAATCCCAGCTGTCCTTCTCTCCTTCCCAGGAACCATGGACAAGTGCCAGCATCTTTCTGGCACCAGATTTTTCTGCCTCTAATATGGGAATGATATCTTCCCAGTAGAATTAGGGTAGACATTAATACCAGTTCACGTAAAGTTCCTAGTACTAGCCTGGACCACAGAGGTGCTCAGTGGATAATTATTATTATTACAAGGCATAGAATGATTTAACAGAAATAAATCAAGGAGTGGGGTCATAAAATAGAGCCAAGAATGAGGTCCATACAAAAATACCTACCATGAAGTCATACACACTTTGTCAGGACCAGTGTGATGAGAGAAACCTGATTATTAAATCACTCACAACGTTCCCGGGCTCAGGAGAGGCAACCACTCAGAAAGAGCTCTTTAGAGGCCTTCTGAGAAGGGCACTGTGCAACATTATAAACTGTTCTCAACAACTTCTTCAGAATAAACCCAGTGATAAGTACCACCGGCTTCCCTTTAATAGAGGCTAATGGCAACAAGCCACAGCATCAGACAATAGAAACCACTCCTGAGAGCCAGCATCATGCAATCCAGGCACAGTGCTCGCAGGGTCTGTGACTTAACCAGGGGCAACAACAGCAGATGCTTGCTGAGCGTCAGGAGGGCCAGTGACAGCTCTAAGCCCTCTGCGTGGATCTCCTTGCTGAAGTCTTACAGCACCCGTATGATATTGTAATATGGTCATTCCCATTTACAGATGAGTAAACTGAGGCCTAGAAAAGCTAAGAAAGCTTCCCAAGGTTACTGAGCTCGTGATCTCTAGGCAGCCTTCAAACCCAGGCAGGCAGGCAAAGCAGGCAGGCTGGCTCTGGAGCCTGTGCGACTGCCCTCTGTGGAAAACTGGTTAGGAGCGAATATCCCTGTGACAGTCCTTCATAAAGGCTGTCCTTGACAGCTGAGTCTTTGATAAATCTTGGGCAGCAGTGAGTTTAAGGAAATGTGTGAATCCTGATGAGTTCCTGAGGGACCACCATTCTGGAAGGCTAGTTACTGTGGAGCCATGTGCTTTACCTGTGGGCTGAAATGGGATAGGACCGACACACTCCCGCTCAGGATCCCAGTATGGGCTCTCACTTGAACTGAAGGTGATCCATGACCTAGGTTCAGAAAAGGCGGTGGGCAAATAGGGAAGCAAGGCCGAAGTGCACCTAGAAAGTAAGCCCCAGTCCACTCCAGTGCACAGATAAATGGATGATTGAGAATCCACAGTTCATGTATCAGGGCTGCCATAATTTTAATCGGAAAAAGTCTTTAAGGCACTTAAGTTTCTGTTCTGGCTATTTTAAAAAAAACAATGAACAGGGCCAGGCGCAGTGGTTCACACCTGTAATCCCAGCACTTTGGGAGGCCGAGGTGGGCAGATCATTTGAGGCCAGGAGTTCAAGACCAGCCTGGTCAGCATGGCAAAACCATGTCTCTACTAAAAATACAAAAATTAGCCAGGCATGGTGGTGTGCACCTGTAATCTCAGCTACTTGGGAGGCTGAGGCATGAGAGTCACTTGAACCTGGGTGATGGAGGTTGCAGTGAGCTGAGATCATGCCACTGCACTCCAGCCTGGATGACAGAGCAAGACTCTGTCTAAAAAACAACCCAAAAAACAAACAAAAACCAAAACAAAAGCAGAGCTTAAAAAGCAGGACTTGCAGAACATTAGGACTAGGAGATAGCTGTGGCCAGGGCTCTGTGTGATGCAAAGATTATGTCTGTAGGACCTCTGGAGGCCTGGGTTTTACTCCTAGCTGTGTCCTTACTAATTATATCACCTTGGGCAACTTATGTAACCCCTAGAGCCTCAGTTTCTTCATTTGTAAAATGGGAATAACAATTTCAGCCATTCAGTACTGTTGCCTAGATGAGTGATAATTTGTGTCAAATACCTGGCACATACTAGGGACTTAATGAATCTTAAGTACAGTAATGTCACTTAACAATGGAGATACCTTCTGAGAAATGTGTCATTAGGTGATTCCATCATTGAGCAAGCATCATGGAGTGTACCTACACGAACCTAGATGCCTACTACCCACCTAGGATACAAATCTGTATAGCATATTACTGTACTGAATACTATAGCAACTGTAACGTAATGTGAAATATTTGTGTATCTAAACATATAAACATAGAAATGGTACAGTAAAAATATGGTATTATAATCTTATGGGACCACTGTTGTCTACATGGCCTATCACTGATTGAAACGTTACGTGGTGCATAATTGTAATTTTAAAAAATCATTCAGACCTTATGTAGGTGCATTTGATGACTCCACTCTAAGGAAAGCCCATATGCACTTAAATATACTTCTGTTTATACTGCTTTCATTAGAAATGAAATGCCATGTCAACTATGATGCTTTTAGTGGCAAGTAGCAAAACTGCCAACTCAAACTAGCTTAAAAAGTAAAGTGAATTTATTGGTTCATGTAACTGGAAAGTCTCATGGAAATGTCAGCTTCAGGAGAAGCTTGACGCAGCAGTTTCATGACATATGGAAATACCTGGGTTTTTTGTTTCTGCTCTGCTACTGTGGTATCAGCTTTCTTCCAAGTCTAGCTTCCTTTGTTGTTGCAAGATGGTTGTCAGCAGAAGTCTGGGTCCATCTGTTAGGATTAAGTTTACTCTGTGTGCTGTAGTAGTGGCTATGACAAGACAGAAGTGTATTTCTCCTCCATTTAAAAGAAATCCAGAGATAGGCAGTCCAGGGATAGTATGTGGCTCCAATATGTCGTGGACCCAAACATTTAACTTGATGCTCCACGTCCTAAGGTATGGTTCCTTTTCTCAAGGTCACCTCAAGGTCCAAAATGACTGCTAGAGTTCCAGCCATTACATCTGCATTCTAGGCAGGAGGAAGGGGCAGAAGAAAGGTTTGCCTCTTCTCTTTTAAAGAGACTCATTGGAAGTACCACATAATCCTTTACTTACAGCTTATTGGCTGGCACACAGGGTAGTCGCCAGGGAGACTAGGGAATAAAGTCTTTTATTACCCCTCCCATCCTCAGTTCTTTTTGCACTGTGCTAAACAATTCTAGGACTTTTAACAGAACTCTTCATAAAAGTCTTGAATTGTATTGTATTGTATTTATTTATTTTTGAGATGGAGTCTTACTCTGTCACCCAGGCTGGAGTGCAATGGTGGTATCTTGGCCCATTGCAACCTCCGCCTCCCAGGTTCAAGTGACTGTCCTGCTTCAGCCTCCTGAGTAGCTGGGACTACACGTGCACACCACCATGCCCAGCTAATTTTTCTGTTTTTTTGATAAAGACAGGTTTCATCATGTTGGCCATGGCTGGTCTAGAACTCCTAACCTCAGTAATCTGCCTGTCTAGGCCTCCCAAAGTGCTGGAATTACCAGTGTGAGCTACCATGCCCGGCCAAAAATCTTGGGTTTTAGATC
>NW_012117677.1:606155-678966 GCF_000951035.1 Colobus angolensis palliatus
TATAATATATATTATATATATGATACCCATAGGATACTTAATGCACATCACTTTTATTGTGATTTTGCCTAATACATTGGACCCTCAAACTATCAGACAAAAAACACTTGCAAAGTCTTCACCCCATAACCACCATTCCAGCAGAATTTTCCAGAAAGGCAGATACAGTATTGTGCTATTTCTGCATGGTAGACATTGCATACTTATAATTCTGACACAGCAGGACTTTAAGCCATCCGGTCTTCTGGGCTCCTCTTCCTGTGTACCCAGATTAACGAGCAGAGTCCCACTCCTCTTCTGTGAGAGCTGAGTCCTCCTCAATATGTCCTGAGACTGTTTCTGAGAACTCAGTCTCCTGGTCCAGGATTGTCAGCATCCTGGCAGTGACTGCCCTTTCCCTGCCACGTCACCCTGCTGTACAGGGCCCCAGTTTCTCTGTCCTTTCTGCCTTAGGCTGCATTTGGCTGAATGCCGAGGAACCGGAGCACAGCATCATAGGGGCAATCGCAGAAGGCCTAATGTCCTGCCCTTTAGCCAAACCACTCACCATGTCCCCTTAAGACCTTGCCTTGCCATTACCTTCTTGGGCTTTGCTCTTCTCCAGGGGCAGCTGTCTACTCAACTAACGGCTTCCTGCAATCCCCAAATTCGGGTTACTTCCCACCAGAGCACAATACAGCTTGTTCTTCATTTTTCTTTGCTACTTCCTAGGCTATACCCAGAGCTTGCATTTCTCACCTACAAGTCCCATCAAGGCTCATGGTATTATTTATTCCCTATAAGAGAATGTATGTCCTATTATGTGAAAGTGGCCACAGTCATGGCTTTAAATAGCATTCTCCCACTGCTACAGTATGTGTATTGAAGCTTACAGAATAGTTGATAGTCAGGAATTAAGTCTAAAAAAGTAAGGACCAAATAACAATATAACAAAAATGACCCCAAACAAGAGATGCCCAAACAGTATGATCAAGCAAAGAATGGTGGTACCAAAAATAAAGGCAAGGAAGAGGAGGTGGCTGATGGCAGGGATGGCCCCATGGGGCTGTCACGAGAGAGGTGAAGGTGGATTGAGTATGAGGGATGGAGGATGTGATGAGCCGGGAGAGAATAGAAGGGTATCACAGGGAGGAGAAACCACTTGAGCAAAGGCAGGGAGGTGGCCTGACACGTGACCCACTGGCTTGGAGGAGTGAGTAGGAGTAATCTAGGGTGGTAGGGAAGAGCAGGATCTTCACCAGGCCAGAAGGAGAAGCGGAAACCAGATGATGGAGACCCTGCCAATTGTCTTCTGGTAGCAGTTCTGAAGTGAACAAGTTGATTGCGGTTCTCTGAGTGTAAGACAGTCAACAATGTAAACTGCTAGGATGCAGCTCTCTAATTAAGACTATTTTCTTACAACATGTGTTTGTTTATTACAGAGAGCTGTGATCACTTGAGGGTGTCGTGTCAACCTTGTCTCATGCACCAGCTGAATTCAGTGACACTAACATCCTGGATCCTGCAGATGAGAGTATTATGACTGCACTACCAGAGAGGCTGCCTGGGGCTGGACACTGCTGTGCTCCGGAGGTGCTTGGTTTGCAGTGTGGGTGGAGTCAACCTGAGAGAAAGCCACAGAAACGCCTTGAGCTGGAGCCCCAGGCTAGTGTTGCTACGCCAGTGGTTCTTTTTTTTTTTTTTTTTTTTTTTTTTTTTGGGGATGGAGTTTCACTCTTGTTGCCCAGGCTGGAGTGTAATGGCGTGATCTCGGCTCACCACGACCTCTTCCTGCCTCAGCCTCCTGAGTAGCTGGGATTACAGGCATGTGCCACCATGCCTGGCTAATTTTGTATTTTTAGTAGAGACGAGGTTTTACCATGTTGGCCAGGCTGGTCTCAAACTCCTGACCTCAGGTGATCCTCCCGCCTCCACCTCTTAAAGTGCTGGGATTACAGGTGTGAGCTACTGTGCCCGGCCAACACCAGTGGTTCTCAAACTTCAGCATGTGTCTGAGTCACCTGGAGGGCTATGAAAACACAGAGTGCTGGGCCCCATCCCCAGAGTTTGTGCCTTCAGTAGGTCTGTGGTGGGGCCTAAGGATTTGTGTTTGTAACAAGTCCCCAAGTAATGTGGGTGCTGCTGGTTGGGAGATCACACTTTCAGAATCACAGATTCACTCTACAGTCCCATTGTTAGCTTATAAAACTCTTCTTCTCTAGTTCTTTCTGTAAAGGTGTGTCCTGAGGAAACTCAGATCTGAGAGAAGAGTGAACGGAAGTCAAATGTGGAAACCACTTAAATGTCCATCAACTGATGAATGCATAAACAAATTGTGTTATATCCATACAATGGAATATTATTCACCCATAAAAAGGAATGAAGTTTTAATTCACCTACAACTAGATGAACATTGAAAACATTATGCTATCCATTCTGCTTCAGGTTGTAAAAAGAAAATATCCTCACCTAAAGAAGCCATCAACAAAAGGCCACATATTGTATGATTATATCATATGACCAGAATACGCAAATTCATAGAGACAGAAAGCAGATTAGTGATTGCCAGGAACTGAGGGAAGGGGAAGAATGGGGAGTGACTACTCACTGGGGTTTTCCCATTGTGATTTAAAAAAAGTTCTGGAACCAGTTAGTGGTTATAGTTGCACAACATTGTGAATATACTTAGTACCACTGAATTGTACACTTTAAAATGGTCAGTTTTAGCTGGGCACGGTGGCTCACCCCTGTAATCTCAGCACTTTGGGAGGCTGAGGCAGGTGAATCACCTGAGGTCAGGAGTTCACGACCAGCCTGACCAACATGGTGAAACCCCGTCTCTACTAAAAATACAAAAATTAGCTGGGCATGGTGGCACATGCCTGCAGTCCCAGCTACTCAGGAGCTGAGGCAGGAGAATCACTTGAATCTGGAAGGTGGAGATTGCAGTGAGCTGAGATTGTGCCACTGTACTCCAGCCTGGGCGACAGAGTGAGACTGTCTCAAAAAAAAAAGAAAAGAAAAGTTAGTTTTATGTAATGCCTATTTTATCACAATCGAAGAATTTTTAGAAGAGTGAATGGAGTGTTGTTTTAACTCCCATTATGGGACCAATTGAAACGTTTGTAGGATAGAGGTTGGAAATGCAAAGGCCCTAAACCAGTGGTTTTCAGCCCTGATTGAGCCATCCTATCCTTGGAGAGTTTTATATCCTATCCTTGACCAATTAAATCAAAATCTCTGCAGGTAAGGCCCAGGCATCAAAAAAATTTTCAATACAGCCCTGGATGAGTCTAACATACCATCAGGATTTCAAACAGTGGCCTGAAACTTCAAGGGCCAAATGAGTTAATGACCTTGGTGCAAACTGACTTGACCCATATCATAAACAATGTGTCTTCATCTTCTCCCATACTTGCTTGGGAGGGGGTGTAGAGTAGAATGAGGAGGCTTTCAGAATCAGATCTGCCCAGGATTTGAAGACTGGCTCCATTACCAACTAGCTGTGTGTCCTTGGGTAAACCACATAACCCTTCTGGGTATGTTTTCTCCTAAGTGAAGAACACCATTTCAGAGGGTTTTTGGAAGGCACATATGAGGCAGCCAATTTCCCAGCTTTACCAGTGTCAGACCCTGTTTAGTCATCATTCCATTCTTTCCATCTCATTCTAGACCGGAAAGGAGAAATAGTCTTATTTGCATGAAAGTCCTAGTACTGCTGTATCTCATACTGTAAGTTCAGTTTTCTCCCTTCACCTGAGGGTAAGTTGAAGAATAACTTCACAAGCCAGGGAGAGATACGTTTGGATCAGGAGTTAGTGATAACAGGTGAGCCCAATAATAATCCTTTTGCACTCTTGTTCAGATGTTTTTTATGTACCAAGTTTTATAATGATATAGATATACTCTTAAGACAAAAACAGATAAAACTCATCTACAATTTTGAATCATAAATAAAATAGTTTGGATTTTTCTATGTTTCTGGTGAGTCCTTATTCTTCAGTAGTATAAGGAATATATTTTCATTCAACTACAATTAAGGCATAGATATAATTTTATACTCTGCATTTTCTTTTCACTCACTATCTTCAGCATTTGTCATGTTTCTATAGTTCATTATTGACATTTTAATGACTACAGAGTATTTCATTTCATTCATTGAATAGCCTTACTATGATTTATTTTGATATTAAGCCTTTTGACTGCTTCTAAGTTTTCAGTATTAGAAATTGTACATAATAAAAATATTTCTGCATATAACTTTTAATTTCCTTTGACTTCTTTTCTATTTTTTTTTTTTTTTTTGAGACAGAGTCTTGCCCTGTCGCCCAGGCTGGAGTGCAATGCCACGATCTTGTCTCACTGCGACGTCTGCCTCCCGGGTTCAAATGATTCTCTTGCCTCAGCCTCCCGAGTAGCTGGGATTACAAGCACCTGCCACCATGCCCAGCTAATTTTTGTATTTTTGGTAAAGATGGGTTTCACCGTGTTGGTCAGGCTGGTTTCGAATTCCTGACCTTGTGATCCTCACACTTCAGCCTCCCAAAGTACTGGGATTACAGACATGAGCCCCTGCACCCGGCCTTGACTTATTTTCTTAAAATAAATTTCCTTTAAGTTACTGGATCAAGGGGTGTGAACATTTTAAGGTTCTTGAATGTAGTATCAAATTGCTTTGGTAAAGGATTGTACCAATTTACACTGCTTCCAGCAGGATGTGGGTGTACATTTTCAACAACTTGACAGCACCGAATTTCATCATTTAAAAAAGGTTTACAAATTGTACATAATTTAATTTAATATAAACTAATAAATTACTATGTCCAACTTTTGAGCATGCATAAAATTTTTTCCCCATTTCTTTTTTGGTGGCATCCCTACTATTTTGTAAACTGCTTGAGGGCAGTGAATAATTCAGGGAATCCCTTCTCCCGGTAATTCTTCAGTTTTGATAATAGCAATGGGTTTGGGGTTGTTTTGTTTTCAAGATAAACTAAATTACCCTTTATTTCACTGATGTTGGCAGCCCCAGAGGACTCTGTTTGCAGGAAAAAAATGTATGAAGATTTCCATAGGTGGGAAGTAGACCTCTCCCACACAACGAGAAGAGCAGCTAAATCATTGCTCTTTTCTCCCAGTCTCTCCCTGCACTCCCATCTCGTTTCCTGTCTGCTCCTGAAGAGCCAGCTCAGTATGAACTAAGGAAAAGCTATTTGTAGCATGCACAGGAGGAAAAAGAACCCAAATAGGCTCTTCCTAAGCTATTGAGCTTAGCTTTCACTCTTTCCAGCAGGAAAAGGTTCGTGCATGCCCAGATGATACTACTTGTACTTTGGTACCCATTGATTGGGACAGTTTGTGCCAATGAAAAGCTGCTGTGAATTCAGTAATGCTTTTTAAATATGTATTTTAATTTCAATGTCTACATAAATTTCAAAAACAGCAATAAAAAATATGCTTGAGACCAATTTATCCGGCTATACCTATTTGGTGCATATTTGCATTCTTAGATTCCTTAAATGTCCTCTGCACAAAGGTTAGGAAATTGTGCCCTGACAGTAAACCAGTATCTTATTAGAACTAAGAGGTTAACCAGTTAAGAGGACTAGAGAAGTCATTGTTAACTCATACTTTGTTAGTATTTAATACAGTAACCTGCCTCTGCTAGAAGTAAGGACTCCTCAACTTTTAAAGATAGCTAATTTTAGAAGTCTGCTTCCTACCTGTTCACCTTTTTCTCATTGGTGACAGCAACAAACAATTAATGGCATTTCTTAAATGTCTTGCTGTCTGAAATAAGATCTTTTTCCAATTAAAAAGTAACAAAGGCTGCCCCTCTCCTCTGCTTCCTTCTTTGGCTGTAACATCTTGACATTGCTCTCTCTGTCTCCTGTTTTATCTAAGACTGAGCTTGCATGAAAACAAAATAAGTCATATGCTTCTATTGGGGAGATTATTTGTGACTTTGGTTTTAAAGAAAATTTATGCTGGTGGTTTGCAGAAAGTTGACATATATCCAAGTGTTCCCTTGTCAGAGGGCAGCAGGGTCCCCATGGGTTCATATTGTTGCCTGGACAAGGAGTCTTTGTACCCTGGTCATGCCTGGGTTGTCGCAGGGATGGGGTAATTTACTTATTCACACTCTTTTTCCTTTCCTGTTTCCTTCAAAGACACCCTGGTCCTAGTTGACTTTACCTTACTGTTCAAAATTCAGCGCAACATATGTCAAGTTGTACATTCTTAAACTCAAGGAAACAGAAAGGTTATAACCCGGTGGTTTCCAAGCCTGGTTTTTCATCAGTCTCTTGGTGAACTTTTAGAAAATCCATATTCTTTTTGCCCCCACAGCCATTCTGATTCATTAGGACTGCGTGTGGCCATGGAACTTGCATTTGGAAAAGCTCTCCTTATGTTTCTGATGATCAATCCAGTTTCAGAACACCAAGCTAACCAGACTCCCAGGGTAAGACCTCCTTGAATATCATCTCTGGAAGGTGGTTGTACAACCTCCACTGTAAAACCTCCAGCCATGGGGCACTCACCACTTTTTATGAGTGGCCTGAGTTGAGACATTCTTCCTTGTGATGAGTGGAAAGGCATTTCCACCACAAGAATTTCTACCTGTTGATTTCAATTATGCCTGTTGGAGCAATACCAAAAAAAAAGTTATTCTCCTTCCCCATAATAACCTTTCAAATACTTCAACCTCTCAAGAAGTTATTGTTTCCTTCTCAGGATCTCTCTTCCCTTTTCCAGACCATTAGTCCAGGTCCTTCTCTGATTATGGTTGGAGTGCGAGTGTTGATTATGTGCCAGGTGCTTTAGACATGTCTTTTAGATAAACTCTTGAGGGAAATTTATGGTGCCACTATCTTCCCAGTGTTTGGGATGAGAAGACCAAGGGCCGAAGAAGTGATATGACCTGCCCCAGCTCCCACAGCTAAGTAGCTAAATAGAAATTTGAACACTCCGTCTGACTCCAAATTCTACATCCTCAACTAACATGTTATGCTTCAGATTTTTTTCTTTGTTTTTAAATGCAAAATAATTAATGCTAAATATGCATTATGTCAAGGTATATAAAAGTTAAACCCTCCCTTTTAAAATTCTACTCTAGAGGCTGCCACTACCAAATTTGCGAAGGCCCTCTGAAGCCCACCACCACAAGCTGGAGGTTATAGTCACAGCAGAGGGGAGTCTTCGCCTCCTTTGTTCTGGACACCATCTGCAGCGACTGCCGCCTCCAACTGCACTGTGGGCTTGGAGCAGTGAGTACGTTTCTTTTGACCTTGAAGCACCTAGACCCTGAGTTTTTTGTTTGTTTTATTTGTTTTGTTTGAGAGTTTTGTTTTGTTTGTTTGTTCAGATATCACTCATTTTGTATCCTTGCACATGTGTTTCTTGGTCTTAAAAGGACTTTATATCTATCTCCATTATTTTTCTTATTTCAACTTATGTAGATCTTTTAGTTCTTTCAGTTTGATCACCAATTAAACTGATCAGTTTATGTGATGCCTCTCTTTGTCCAAATACTTGATAAGAGCTTTGTTAAAGGTAGGACCAAGGAGAGTCTTTGAGCACTTGTAGGGGAATTAATCAATTAATACTCCTGGGCTACAGTTATTCAACCAAATATGAACACACCTGATTGTATTATCATTCAGTAGTCTTGTCTATAATGGCATGAAAAATTTGGTCAAATGCCTTTCTGTTCACAGCATTTTCCTGATTAATCCACTAAACTTATTCAAAAAGGGAAGTATTCAATTTTATTCTTGGCAAACCTATGTGAGTTCCTACATACCATCACCTTTTCTTCTTAGGGTTCAGAAAATATCTCTTTTATGGTCTGTGCAAGAACTTTGTTGTGGATTGATATCAAACTTACATTTTGGCTGAGCTTTGAGTGACTCAGAAAGGGGCTGGGTTCAGGCTGGGATGTATGGAGCCTGGAGTGGTGGCAAGGCAAAGGCCAGCGGGGATAGTGAATAGAGGCCTCAGTGATGAGGTGGGTGGGTTGGTTAAGTGCACAGGTGATTGGGCTGGCTAATTAGGGTAGGGAATTGACTAGCTGTCAGTGAGGTGAACTGAAGAATCCACCCTATGAAGGTGTCAAGGGGCAGGGAAAGAACAAGAATGGAATAAGGGTAGATGTCTCTTCAGAGAGCAGCCAACTGGGCAGAGAAAGGCTGGAGGCTGAAGCTTGATTAATATACACTATGGTAGAAACCATGAAAGCCCAAGGATCCAGGAGGTGAAGCTGATGTAAGTCAAGAGTGAGAAATGGTCTCGGGGAACTGAGGCCTCATCGGGTCTTCTGATGAGACAACTGTATTCCCTGTCTCAGCAAATGATGCCAACTACCCAGTTGTCCAAACCAGAAACCTGGTGTCCTCCTGGAGTCCTGCTGCTCTCTCAGTCTCCCCATAGCCACTTGAATTATCAAGCCCTATCATTCCTACCTCTAATATTTATACCTCAAGTAGTTCTCAATGCCCATTTCTCAATATCACCCTTGCCACTGTCATCTCTCTCCCTGCCATCCCAATTTTTTTATTGTGGTAAAATATAAATAATATATAATTTACAATCTTAAGAATTTTCTTTTTGTTGTTTGTTTTTTTTTAGACAGGGTCTCACTCTGTCACCCAGGCTGGAGTGCATGGTGCTATCTCGGCTCATTGCAACCTTTGCCTCCTGGATTTAAGCAATTCTCTTGCCTCAGCTTCCTGAGTAGCTGGGATTACAGGCACGTGCCACAACGCTCAGCTAATTTTTGTATTTTTAGTAGAGATGGGGTTTCACCATGGTGGCCAGGCTGGTCTTGAACTCCTGACCTCAGGTGATCTGCCCGACTCACCCTCCCAAAGAATTTTTAAGTGTACAGTTCAGTGGAATTAAATACATTTACCATGTTGTGCAACTATCACCATCATCTGTCTCTGGAACACTTTCCATCTCCTAAAACTGGAACTCTGTGCCCGTTAAACAATTATTGGCCAGCTTCCTCTTCCTCAGCCTCTGGCAACCAACACTCCACTATCTCTATGATTTTGACTAATTCTAAGTACTTCATATAAGTGCATTCATACAGTACTTTTCTTTTTGCGACTGGCTTATTTCACTTAACATGTCACTTAACATATCTTGTAACATGTTACTTAACATTTCACTTAACATGTTCATCCATGTTGTAGCATATGTCAGAATTTCCTTCCTTTTAAAGGCTAAATAATAGTCTATTTTATGTATATATTACATTTTGTTTATCCAATTATTCATTGATGGATGCTTGGGTTACTTCCATTTTTTAGCTATTGTGAATAATGCTGCTATAAATGTGGACATACAAATATCTCTTTGAAAAGTGGGATTAATGGATCATATAGCAATTCTATTTTTAATTTTTTGAGGAACCATAATACTGTTTCCACAGTAGCTGCACCATGTGACATTCCCACCAGCAGTGCATAAGGGTTTCAATTCTCCATGTCGTCCTAACAGTTGTTATTTTCTAATTTTTTGATACTAGCCATCCTAGCGGGTGTGAAGTGGTATCTCATTGTAGTTTTGATTTACATTTCCCTGATGATAAGTGATGTTGAGCATCTTTTCATGTGATTATTGGTTATTTGCCTATATTTTAGGAGAAATGTCTATTCAAGTCCTTTGCCCATTTTTTAATTGGGTGGTTTTGTTGTTGAGTTCTAGGGCTTTATATATTCTGCATATGAATCCCTCTTGAGATACAGGATTTGCAAATATTTTCTCACGTTCTGTGAGTTGCCATTTTACTCTTAATAGTGTCTTTCGATGCACAGAATTTTTAAATTTTCATGATGTCTAACATGTCTATTTAAAAATTTTTGTTGCCTATGTCTTTGGTGTCATATCCAAAAAAGTCATTGCCAAATCTGATGTTGTAAAGCTTTGCTGCATGTTTTCTTTGAAGAGTTTTATCATTTTTAGCTCTTGTGTTTCAGTCTTTGATGCATTTTCAGTTAATTTTTGCATATGTTGTTAGTTAAGGATCCAATTTCATTATTTTGCATGTGGATATTCAGATTTTCTAGCACTACTTGTTTAAAAGACTGTCTTTTCCCCTATTGAATGGTCTTGCATTCTTGTCAAAAATAATTTGACTCTTGTCATCTCACTCTTGAATCACAAGTCCTCTAGCCTCCAGACGTGGCTTCCCACTCAGTCTGTGTATTGTGGTTACAGCCCTTATTTTGAAATAAACTTGATCATATCTCTCTCGGGCTTAAAAAGTCTTCAGTGGTTTTCCTGGCACCTTCAGAATAAAATAAAGCCCTTCAGCATGGGATACCTGCCCCTTCCTAGGGATGCCCACCTGCTTCATCTTGCATGCCTCAGACTCTGGTGGTCTGTCTACTGGTTGATTGTAATGCTCTTTTGTGCTATTGGACATGTTACTCCTACTGCCAGAATATCTGCCTCCCACCTAACTCCCATTCCCCTGACTCTCATTCACCTACTTGCTGCTCTACTCAGTATGTCTTCTCTGTCTACCACAACCTGCTCCCCATTATGAGAAACATGCCCTTTGAATGCCCTTGTCTTATTTCTTTCATAGAACATAATTGCTCTGTATTGGAATGATAGATTTATCTGCTTTTCTCCTCTCTAGATTGTGAGATCCATGAGAGCCCAGAAAATATTTTAGGATCCCTAGTGCTTAGCACAGAGCTTGGCATATGGAGGTGAGCAAAAAGATTTATTGAATCCAGTTGTCCATCCACTCATCCATTCAATATGAATGAGAGAACAGCCCTTTTTTTTAAGAGGGATGGCCTTTTCTTAAAAGATCTCTATCTTGAAGCATTATTTTCCTCTATTCAAGGCCCGGTTTATTAGGTCCTGATACTTAATGGTGATAAAAGGTATTATTATTGGAAGGTTGGATATGTCAGAGGCACAATAGTAGTTCAGACAGTGAACTGAAGCTTTTTTGCCTGGAATTCACTGGCTTCTTTGATGAGGATAGGAAGCAGCCTGGGACTATTGCTGCGACATGACATCAATCTTGGTGGCTAAGAGGAAGGGGCTATGAAGGAGGGGGTGGAATTGGGGGATGAAGAGTTCCTGTGGCTCCAGTCCACCAGAATGGATGACCTAGGCAACAGAAGTAAGACTGGGAAGTGTTTTTCATCTACTTAGAGTTTGGGATATACGGATGAACTGAATGAAATGAGGATTTTGGTGAGTATCTCTACTAGGTTCCTGACAGGGACGGGTTCTTCAGGGATTCAACTGAATCTTATAGGTAGATCTGATCTGGTGAAAGATAAGGTATAAATTGGCCTGTCAACAGGACATTCGTGCTGGTAGTTATTACTACCTTGATGGCTTTAAGAGATTTTGGGGGCTGGCAAGAAGTAGAGTAAATGTAGCCGAACAGATGGATGTATTAGGGAAAATATAGCTGTAAGAAGCAGTGAGAGCTTAGTGATGGTGGCAGTAGAGCATAAAAGACAAATTGTCTTTAACTTTGGCTTTGCAAAAATTGGGGCATAAACTAGGGCTATATTACTGAAGCAATCCGATTAGGAGGACTCATAAAAATGAAATGCATTTCATATGCACATCTGGGCAGCTATAGCCACTGTAGGTTTCTTATAGGTCTGATAGAAAATGAGCTCTGTTGATGAACACCTTAGCCAATATGATGAATAGTAGTGAAAGGCTGTACCTTGGGAGGCTCAGGATTATACCGGTGTACCTATCACTCAGAGTTACTAGGCATATGACAGACTGAATGAAGAGTTGACCTAGGGACACTCCTTGAATATGTCCCCTTTTTTTGATCAGCATATCCTTGTAATCTCCTAGGAGTTCCAGTTTGCAAAATGTAATGGTGGGAATAAACTAAGAAGTAAGGCATGATTACCGTATCTGGGTGTTAGGGGTACTTGGCCTCTGTGGTTGACACAGAGGCCAAGCCATGCTATAGTCTGTGCCTTTTCCTGCTGCTTTCTGCTGAGAGGTGCAAAGGATGGCAAGGCTGAGTTGTAAATTCTTGCACATTCTTGTCCATTGATCCTGCCACCTTGAGCACGGCCAGGTAGCCAGTCCTATGGTCTAGAACATAAACCCTGTGGTTTTGGACACTCAGGTGTGTGTTGATGCTGAATGAGTAGGCTTGGTGCTTAGTTGAGCTTTCAGAACCCTGGAAATGCTTGAGTTTGCAGTGACTCATGCACAGTAGAATGGAATGCCTGATTCTGCATCCCTCTAGACAGGGTCAACAGGATCAAAACTTGACCTTGATGGCCAAGCCAAGTTCTCTTTTTCCCAAAGGGTTTTAATCTGCCCTATTTAATATGGTAGCCAGTAGCCATATGTGACTATTTATATTAAATTTAAATTAATCAAAATTTAAAAATTAATTACTTAGTCATACTAGCTACATTTTACATGCTCAGTAGTCACATAAAGCCAGTGGCTGCTATATTGAACAGTGCTGATTATGGAACATTTCCATCACTGCAAAAGGTTCTCTTGGACAGCACTAATCCAGATCTCTTTGTAGGAGAAGAATTGGCACCTGGGGCTGCCTAATCTTCAAGGGGCACATTGCAGAGCATGGTGTTGACCCATCTGGATACCATGTTTGAAGTTGACATGGCCCAGAATTTGACTTCCACCAGTTAAAAATATACTTCGACAGTTTTGTATTTACCTGTAAATCCAGAAGCATGACAGGGCCTTCTGGATGGAGCACTGTGAAATTAGCGTACACTTCAAACCCTCTTCCCTAAAAGATCATGTGCTACCATGCTCTACATGGTAGACCTATCTCGTAGTGTAGGCTTCAGTAGATACTCTTTGACAAATAATTGGTTCTGTGCTGCTCATAAGCCTAATAAGTGAAAGATGGTCTTTCTTTTAAAAAATTGAGATATATGATACCAATCTCATAAACTCTAATTCACAAGCTCTGGCATTATGAGAGGCACTTAAAGTATGAATGGCATTAAAATTATCCTTTAATTTTGCAGTAGGCAAATGACCTCCCAAAGATATTCACTTCCTAATCCCCAGAATTTGGGAATACGTTACCTTACATGACAAAGGGGATTTTGCAGATGTAAGTGAAGGATTTTGAGACAGGGAGACTATCCTGGATAATCCCAGTGGGACCCATGTAATCACACAAGTCCTTAAAAGTGGAGAACTTTCCCCTGCTGTGGTCACAGAAAAAAATGCAACCAATGTAAGAAGGGTCAGAGAGATTCAACATTGTTGGCTTTGAAGGTAGAGGAAGTGACCACAAGCCGAAGAATGCAGACAGGCTCTAGAAGCTGGGAAAGAGAAGGAAACGTCTTCTCTGCAGAGCTACCAAAATGAATATATCCCTGTCTACACCTTGATTTTAACCTAGTGAGGCCTGTATTGGGCTTCTAACCTACAGAACGCTAAGATAATTACTCTATGTTGTTAAACCTGCTAAGTTTGTGGGAGTTGTAACAATGGCAATAGGAAATTAATACACCTTTTATACAGTGGAGGATGACTAAATAATTTATTTTGAAAAATACAGCTGTCACAAGGATGAAATATTCATGATCACAAATTAGTGCATTCTTAACTGTGGATAATTATGTATGAAGCCAAATTGTAATAAAACTGTTATTTGCCAAACATAGAAACCTTGCTTTGTGACTAGGCTAAGTCCAGAAGGTTATTCTCTCTGCTTCTACCTGTTATGTATCTGGGCAAGTGTAAGGCCTTTGCAGGTGAATCCGGTAGAGAACATGCTAAGAACGAGCAGCAGTCATGCACGACTCTATCACTGAAAGCCTTCTAGCCATTTCATAGCTTCACTTCCCTGGTTTTATTTTTTCAGAGAGGACTGAAGGAGATGAATGGATAATAAATTATTGCTAAAAACTTGGTCTTGATGAACTCTTTGATGCGGGGCTATGGGGGAATGGTGATGGGTGGGTACCATGGGATCAATAGCCCTGCACCAGCTCAGAGGTATAATTGTGAGGCTGGTGGAAATGCTCATCAGGGAGAAGGAAATCAGGACCATGGCTTCTGAGGACTGAACATGGTCTCAACTCTCAAATATAGAATCATTATTGGCCTTGGCATTCATGGTGTTAGCCTTGACTCAGATGAGAATGCCTCAACCCTTCCCAAGTTCTCTGAGGCCCCTGAGTAGACTGTCACTAGAACTTGGGGACATGGAGCTCAGTTAATGGCCTCTTATTTTTACTATGCCATAGCACCCACCTGACTTCTGGTAGGCATTGCTTCACTTTCATAGACAGAAGATGTATCAGCTGCCACGAAGATCCCTGGAGCTCTGCCCAGCGATTCTCACTCCCAGCTGGGTAGCTGACCAGTTTTCCCTGAGAAGACATGGTTTCCTCCAGCAGCAGCGGAAGGAGTCATGGGTTTTTCTGTTTCATGGCTCCAACTGTTGTGACTCAGAATTATACTTGGACAGGGCCCTGACTTATTCTTCTGGGCTGGGCTGAGTGAGGCCTGGCTGAGTGCACCTGGTTACACAGGTAGGGGTGGAATCAAACACTGGAGGTACCCATAACACTGATTAGGAGGATAACTAGCTAGAATAAGGTTGGCAAGAACTGAGTGAGCAGGGATAGGAATTAAGACTGAGGACTGGGCTGAGGGTAGATCAGGGGTTCTGGAAGCAACACAGCTGGAATGAATGGAGAAGCACACACACACACGCACAAAAAAAACAGGCTAAGAAGAGCCTACATCAAGCTTGGCCAACCCATGGCCCACAGGCTCCATGTGGTCCAGGATGGCTTTGAATGTGGCCCGGCACAAATTTGTAAACTTTCTTAAAACACTATGAGATTTTTTGGTGATTTTTTTTAGCTCATAACTATTGTTAGTGTTAGTATGGTTTTTTTGTTTGTTTGTTTTTTGTTTTTTTGAGATGGAGTCTCGCTCTGTCACCCAAGCTGGAGTGCAGTGGTGCAATCTTGGCTCACCACGACCTCCACCTCCCAGGTTCAAGTGATTCTTCTGCCCCCGCCCCCAGAGTAACTGGGATTACAGGTGCTCACCACCATGCCCAGCTAATTTTTGTATTTTTTGTAGAGAGAAGATTTCACCATGTTGGCCAGGCTGGTCTCGAACTCCTGACCTTAAGTGATCTGCCTGCCTTGGCCTCCCAGAGCGCTGGGATTACAGGCATGAGCTGCTAGGCCTGGCAGTGTTAGTATATTGTATGTGTGGCCCAAGATAATTCTTCTTCCAGTGTGGACCAGGGAAGCCAAAAGATTGGACACCCATGGCCAAGATGGACATGAAGCCAGGTAAGTACATGGCAGGTAAGCTGAGCTCCAAATGGGAGGCAGTGGGATATCATGGTCAAGAGCATGGGTTTTTCATTCACTTACATAGATTTGAATTTAAATCCTGTCCTCCCAGTTACTAGCAGTGTGATTTGGGGCAATTTACTTCAAGCTGCCGCAGTTAATTCATCTCTAAAGTTAGGATAATAATATGTATCCTGCAGGTGATTGTAAGAATTAGAAATAAGGCATACAACATGCCTCACACATTGCTTCTCTTAACTGGATTCACAAATGTACTCTTGGGAGTCCAAAAGTTCTCCACAAAAGTTTTATCTTAAGTTCTTAACCTTTTTTACATGTATTTTAAAGAGCAGTTTTAGGTTAATATCATATTTGAGAAGACAATACAGAGAACTCTCTCTACTGGTAGTTTATAATCTATCCCCATTGCTTCATCTGGATTATCATTCCCCACCATTGACATCCTGCACCAAAGTGGTACATTTGTTACAACTGAGGCAGAATTGACACATCATTGTTACCCAAAGTTCATAGTTGACATTAAATTTACTCTTGATGTTGTAGATATAATATCCCATGGGTTTTTAATAAATGTAGCATGACATGTATCTGTCATTATTGTATCATACAGAATACAGGCATATCGCAGAGATATCATGGCTTGATTCCAGACCACCACAATAAATCAAATATTGCAATAAGGTGAGTCATATGAATTTTTTATTCCCCAGTGCATATAAAAGTTACATTAAAACTATACTATGGTATATTAGGTGCACAATGGCATTATGTCTAAAAAACAGCATACACACCTTAATGAACAAATACTTTATTGTTTAAAATGCTAATGATCGCCTAAGCCCTCAGCCAGTTGTCATGTTTTTGCTGGTCGATGTTGATGGCTGCTGACTGATCAGGGTGGTTGTTGCTGAAGGTGGTAGGTGGCTGTGGAAATTTCTTAAAATACAACAACAATGAAGTCTACCACATTGATTGGCTCTTCTTTCAAGAAAGAGTTTTCTCGAGTAGGCAGTGCTATTTAATAGCATCTTACCCACAGTAGAACTTCTTTCAAAATTGGAGTCAAACCTCCCAAACCCTGCCACTGTTTCATCAACTAAGTTTACATAATGTTCTAAATCTTTTGTTGTCATTTCAACAATATTCACATTATCTTTACCAGGAGTAGATAACATCTCAAGAAACCACCTTCTTTGTTCATTCATAAGGAGCAACTCCTCATCTGTCAATTTTTATCATGAGATGGCAGCAGTTCAGTCCCATCTTCAGGCTCCACTTCTAATTCTAGTTCCCTACCTATTTCTACCACATTTGCTGTTACTTCCTCCAGTGAAGTCTTGAATCCCTCAAAATCATCCATAAGGGTTAGAATCAACTTCTTCCAAACTCCTGTTTGTGTTGATATTTTGACCTCCTCCATGAATCATGAATGTTCTTCATTATGTCTAGAAGAATCATCTCCAGAAGGTGTTCAATTTACCTTGCCTAGATCCACCAGAGGAATCACTGTCTATGACAGCTATAGCTTTATGAAATGTATTATATTTCTTAAATAGTAAAACTTGAAAGTTGAAATTATATTTTGATCCATGGGCTGCAGAATGAATGTTGTGTTAGCAAGTATGAAAACATCATTAAACTCCTTATACATCTCTATCAGAGCTCTTACATAACCAGTGCATTGTCAATGAACAGTAATATTTTGAAAGGAATTTTTTTTTCTGAGCAGGTCTCAACAGTGGACTTAAAATATTCAGTAAAACCATGCTGTAAAAAGATGTGCTGCCATCTAGGCTTTGTTATTCCATTTATAGAGCACAAAGCAGATTTAGCCTAATTCTGAAGATCCCTAGGATTTCTTAAATAGTAAATGAACATTGGCATCAACTTAAAGTCACCAGCTGCCCTCACCCCTCACAAGAGAGTCAGTTTGTCCTTTGAAGTCTGAAGCCAGGTATTGACTTCTCCTTTCTAGCTATAGAAGTTCTAGGTGGCATCTAGAAGACATCTTCTCCCAGTAGAAAGCTGTTTTGTCTATGTTGAAAATCTGTTGTTTAATGTAACCACCTTCATCGATGATCTTAGCTAGATCTTCTGGATCTTGCACTTTTAGGTGCATGAAGATGTCTTTTATGTTAAGGAGATGACTTCTTTCCTTGAACCTCATGAACCCACCTCTGGTGGCTTTAAACTTTTCTTCTGCAGCTTCCTCACCTCTCTCAGTCTTCATTGTACTGAAGAGAAATGCTCTGAATTAGGCTTTGGGCTTAAGAGAATGTTGTGGCTTGTTTGATCTTCTATTTAGACCACTAAAACTTTCTTCATGTCAACAACAAGGCTGTTTCACTTTCTTATGATTTGTGTGGTAACTGGAGTAGCACTTTTAATTTCCTTTAAGAACTTTTCTTTTACAACTTGGTTAACAGGAGCAAGAGGCCCTGTGTTTGGCCTGTCTCAGCTTTGGGCGTGCCTTCCTACTAAGCTTAGTCATTTCCAGCTTTTGATTGAAAGTGAGAGATGTGTGATTCTTCCTTCTACTTGAAAAGCTAGAGGCCATTATAGGGTGATTAATTGGCCTAATTTCAATATTTTTGTGTCTCAGGGCATGGGGAGGCCTGAGGAGAAGGAAAGAGATGAGAAAATGGCTGGTTTCTGGAGCAGGAAGCACTGGACACATTTATTGATTAGGTTTACCACCTTATATGGGTGCAGTTTGTGTCACCCCCAAACAATTACAATAGTGACATCAAAGACCACTGATCACAGATCACCATAACAGATATAATACTGAAATATTGCAAGAATTACAAAAATGTGAGCCAGAGCCATGAAGTGAGCACCCACTGTTGGAAAAATCACACTGATAGGTCTTGCTCAACACAAGCTTGCGACAAACCTTCTTTAAAAAAAACAATGCAATGTCTGCAAAGGGAAATAAAGTGAAGTGCAATAAAACAAGGTGTATCTGTAGTTGTGCTGCTGCAAAAATTACCTGTGCTCTGTCTATTCATCCTTTCCCCCTCCCAATCACTGGCAACCACTGATCTTTTTACTGTCTCCATAGTTTTGCCCTTTCCAGAATGCCATACAGTTGGGATAATAAAGACAGTATGTAACCTTTCCGACTGGCTTCTTTCACTTAGCAGTATGCATTTAAGCTTCTTTCATGTCTTTTCATGGCTTGGCAACTCATTTCTTTCTAGTACTGAATGATATTTTATTGTCTGGATGTATTGCAGTTTTTAAAATTCATTTACCAACTCTTAACTTTTAATCCAGTGATTTTCAAACTGGGACCTTTGGAGATCTGGGCTGAATGTGTATTCTTGAGGACTCAAGAGTTTTAGAATTTGAGAGATAACTAGCCAAGCATATAGTATGTGCTCAATAAGTATAATAATTAGTGACAGAATTGCAACTATTGTAAAAGAAGCTAAAAGTGTTGTAAAGCAGGGCTGGGTGGGGCCTGTGTTCACAAGCTTTCTCCCAGAGGGGAGAGGTATGTCAACGGGATTTGTAGTCAACACAGTTTATTTGCAGCTAGAGAGGGTTTGAACTTCCTGACAGCTGCCTGGGGCTGCCCAGGCTTCAAGGGCCACATTCCTGGGGCAGATACTGGACACTACTGTGGCCTGACAGTTTCTGACAGCCCCATTTTTAAAACTTGGAACATTTTCTTATCTTGAGTTTTCTAGCACTGTTCGCTTGCTCAGTGATTTCCAGAGATTACGGTGGGATTCCTCAATTACCTCTGAAAGATCCTCCTGTTCCCTGGGCTGTAGTTCATGGGGCCTGGAGACCTGAACTCATTTGGGCTGCTCGGGGCTGCCTAAATCTCTGTCCATCCATCTTTAGCTTCTGTTCTCTCTTAACCGTCTGTATTCTGCTCCACTAATATTGAAGATTTTGCTTCCAGATGGCAAGGCTAGAGTAAAATTGCAGCTGGGCAGTGCCATCATCTGTTCCACCATCTACTCCAGGCCATCGCCTTCCTTTGTTCATCTTCTTACCTGAAACACAATTTTACAAGGTCCATGTTTTGCCATCTGAGCATTGCACAGGCCTGAGGTCAGAGCTGTGACCATGACCCAGCCTTTCCTGTGCTGTCCTTTGTCTGTGCTCCTCTCTACCTGCATAGTGAAATGCTCCCTGCGCTGACACACAGCTCAGGAGTTTAAGTACCCCCTCCCTTGTGTTCATCTGGATTATGCCTTATTGTATTTTCAGAATTTCATTTTTTTAGAGCCCTCTGCTTCTTAAGTCATATTTTGTTTTAGGGATGGGGTTCTCAACCCTGGCTGCACATTAAAATGATTGGAGAAATCAAACCTCTAGGGTATGGTTTTCCAGTTAATCATAAAAAATTTCTCATGTTTAGGTTCTCCACATAATGATAAAAGAAAAAAGTATTAAAATGTGCTGCATCAAAATTAAACATTCCTGTTCACCAAAAGCTACTGTTAAGAAAAAGAAACAAATCACAGACTGGCAGAAAATATTTGCTACACATATATCTGACAAAGTACTTATAACCAGTATAGATTAGCAATTGCTACAATTCAGTAATAAAAAGAAGAAATTGATCAAACAGCTTGAACAGGCACTTCACAAAGGAAAATTTGTAAATGATCAGTAAACATACAAAAAGGCACTTAACATCATTAGTCATGAGGGAAATGTGAATTAAAACCTACTAACATGGCTAAAATTTAAAAATGACAACATCACATGTTGGCAAGGATGCAGACCCACTGGAACTCTCATTTGTTTCTGGTAGGAGTATAAAGTGGTACAACCACTTTGGATACCGGTCTGGCACTTTCTCATAAAGTGAAACATACACCTACCCAATGACCAAGAACACTACTTCTGGGTGTCTACCCAAGATAAATGAAAATAGACACAAACTAGTAGACTTAAAAGCTTCATTAATAATAGCACAAACTGGAAACCATCCAAATGTTCCTCAACTAGAAAATTAATAAACAAATTGTGGTATATCTCTACCATAAAATACTGCTCAGTAATAGAGAAGGAGCAAACGACTGCTTCCCATGACAACACAGATGAACCTGGAAAACATGATGCTGCGTGGAAGAGATGACACACAAAAGGGCACCTGCTACATAATTCCACTTATATAAAGTTCTAGAACAAGTAAACTAAAATACAGAGAACCAGAGCGGAGGTTGCCTCTAAGACAGGGCATCTGTGAGTGTCTGGAAACTGCCAGAGAGAACTTTCTGGAATGATGTGTCTGATGTCTTGATAATGGTGGGTATTACAAGGCATAGGCATTTATCAAAACCCATTTTCAAATGGTGTCTTAAGTGTTGTATATTTAATATCTATACATGAAATTTACAAATTATATATCAATAAGGAGAATGAATTTTTAAAAATGTTCCCTAGATGATTTTGCTACACAGTAAGTGTTGATTCAATGCTTCACTGGCTCAGTTCATAAAATGTCTCTGTCTTTTCCCTTCAGTTTGAAACCTTCGTTCCTAACATCCAGGCCTTTTGTCTGCCAGCACCATATTTCAGTCTCTCGTAATTAGGAACCCAATAACACCATGAACACTCACCAACGATGTCTTTTTTCAGTACACCAACCTTACCTCCCTGTTGGACAAAATGAAATCTAAAACACCAGGTCTCCTTTCTAAGCAAGGGAGTTATCAGTTGGATAAAGGGAAAAATAACTGCCATTCCAGGTGGATAACTGGAAGAATGACTTCTTGTAGGAGAATGAAATGTGTAGTAGCTGCCAAGGGGGTGATGTCCTTTGGTCCTGCCCTCTTATCTGTATGCACTCACCTTTAGTAGAGTTGGCCAGTCTCTATTTCATCCTTTCATCTTTTTCCCCAATCATGCCCACCCTCCTCCTCACCCCACCTGAGATTACTTCAAAACAAATCCAAGGCATCATATTGTTTCATCTGTAAATAATTCAGCAGTATTTATAAGAGATAATCTCTTACTTTAAACATAATCACAATACCATTGCATCTAAAAAATAACAATAATTCATTAATATTAGAAAACATTCAGTCAGTTCTCAAATTTCCCTCATTATCTCCTTTTTCTTCTTGGTTTGTTCAAATGCGGACCCAGATAAGACCCACGCATTGCATTCTGCTGAAAGAGCTCTTGTCGCTCATAGTCTGTAGACTTCCCTGCCCTCTTGTTTTCTTGCCGTTTATTTATTGAAGAAACTGAGCTATTTGTTTTGCAGAATTTTTACCATTCTGCATTTTGCTGATTGCATCCTCATGGTATCGTTTAACGTGTTCTTGTAATTCCTGTAATTACCTAGAATTCCTGTAATTACCTGTAATTCCTATCAGCTGATAGTTATACCTAGACACTTGTCATTATTAGTAGCAATATCAAAAACTTCACTTCTGAGACTGGCAATTTCTACGTCTGACATCTTACCACAGTGAATAAGGCAGCATCCCAGACTCTTCTGAGTCAATAAGAAAAGGATAACTCTTGCAGCAATGCCAAGTTCAGTTTCTGTTCACTTTGCAAAAAATGTGTGCCCACTACTAGACCCATGACTGTCAACTAGAATGTGCTGGGCCTCCTTTCTGTCTGTGCAAGGGAATGGGCATGGCCAGGTGGAAAGAACATGAACTTGGGAGTCAGACAGCTCTAGATGTGAATTGACTTCACCTTTTATGAAGTACATAGCTTGCCTAGTGAATTCATATCTCCACTTCTCAGATTCCTTGTATACGAGGATAATGTCTATCTTACCAGGCTGCCAAGATGCACCTGACATGTAGTATGTGTTCAATAATTGTTTGTTTCTTTTCCAGCTCAGGTTAAAAATGGGAATTTTCAAGAAACCACAAACCCACACAGTTTGTTTAGATCCAAACACAGATATGTCATTTACCAGCTTTGTAAACAATAGAGGAGGCTTTCAGGCAAGCCCCAGAAAGTACATTCAGAAAGGGGAAAGAATGTGGGGACAGGAACTATTGCTCCCCTTCTCTCCTTGTACTCAGAAAATCTAGGAAATTCGTCCTCAAGAAAGCATGACCCATTTCAGCCTAAAAGTGTGCTTTTCTCTGGACTGTGCTGGCTTAAGAACATATTTCTTTTACCAAAAAATGAGTTCACAGTAAGTGACTCAGAAGCATATGGATGAAATTTCCTTTAAGCCACTCAAGGGATTAGAAATTAAGGGAAAGAGTGCCTGGCAAAATGCATTTGGGGTTTTGCCAAGCCCAAACCAACTGAGAAATAGTTAAGACACAAGGCAGATCTCGAATGCTGCCAAGTTTACCCATCTTAGCAGGACAGGGATTTATAATTAGAGCTGCTCAGAAAAGCACTGCTTTACGGGTGGCAAAGGACAAAAAGGCTTTGTCCCCAACATCTCCACAGGCTGTGGTTTCCCAGATGGGCTCTTAACGGTGCACACACCCTCTCCATCGCCAGAGTCCTCAAAGCCACCGCCTCTACCCAGCAAGGTTTGACTTCTACACCACACCCCTGACATTCTCTCCAGGCCTCTTTTTTTTTCTGGCCCAGGCTGGATGCATCACACTGTGAATTCCTGGATGAGGAAGAACAAATCTTGCAGAGTGTTCTGGAATTAGAGTGGAGAGCCATAATGGGAAAATGTGACAAAGCAATTCCCTTCTCTGACATACACATTTTACCCCTGTCTCTCACCTTTGTCACGTTTCCCCATTTCTTCACCTTCTGTGGGTTTCTTTTTCTGTAAAATGAAGGGATTGGATTTGCTGTTTTCAAACTGTGCTACCTGGAGCCATTCGAGGGCCTGGCGGGGCCCAGTGGAAGTGGATGGGGAGATGGTGAGAAGGGATCTCTTCAAAAAAAGCAGGAGGGGGCTCCAACATAGCATTTCAAGGAAATCAGAGGATCCGAAGTTAAACAATTCAAAAATCACAAGTCTGGACGAAGTCTCATTGTCCCTTCCGAATGAACACTGCCAGTGTGGTGTGCCTCAGTCTCCATTCACTAACCCAAATATCCCCAAAGATGTGCACCAACTCTTCTGTCTAACATTCATCAGAGTGCTCCTGTGTGCCAGGCTGTCTGCTAAGCACTGGGCATACAGCAGTGAACAGAAACCCCAGGGGGATCATAGACCAGTTGGGAAGATTGGCATTAAACACATGAATATGTAAATCCAAATCAAGAGGTATCAACACCATGAAAGACAAAATCATGGTTGAAAGTTGAGTGGGTCTGGGGTTGGAGAGATACTGCCCTAAGCATCTACCCTCCCCACCTGGCTTGCCTCTTGCCCCTTTATGTAATAACTAATCATTGTTCAGTCTTTGAAAGTTTCCATTTGAAAACATCCCTCTTCTACCTGACAGGAGGGTCAACACACCCAGAGCACAAAGGAGCTGATGGGTTTAGTTAGCTGTTGCTGCAGAAAGCCAAGAGGATGAACTTGAGAGAACAGACTGAGGGCTTTAGATGGGTGAGTGTGGGAAAGTCTACAGCACTTGCTGTGCTGAGGAATAAATCCAGGTGGATCACCTGGAGGTGACCCAAAGTGCCAATGAAGTCCATGTCAATGGCCCTCTTCACATACTTCACTACTATATCTGGAGCTCTCCCGAACAGCTTTCTCCCATTCCTCACTGAGTTTTGCTAGACATGGCAAATGTTAATTTATTACCAACTCTTAATTCTATTGCTGTTTCTTTGCCCCTGTCTAGCTCTTTCTCTTTGTACATTTTATAAAGAGAAAAGAAATTAAAAAAAAAAACAAAACCAAAAACACTGAAACAACCTCTGGAGACATTTCCATGGTTTCTACTATAAGTAAGGGGCATACTCACCATTTCTGGCCTGCAGCATGCTGAGTCTCTTACCTGGGAGGGAGGTGGGGGAGCTAAGCAGAGGGAGACTGGCTTGGCTGCTTGAAGAGTGAAGACTCCTGCGGGGCACTAGATGGCAACATTTCTCCAAATCTAAACTTGGTGAGGCCCTGTGGACAGAAGGTCAACAGTGCGCAGTTGCCAATCCCAACACATTTTAAGAAACCCAGGCTTGTGTGGAGGAGAAGACTGAAGCTAAATCTGGTGAACGGGAGGTCCTAACAGTCTATCTCTCAGAGCTCGGCCCGTAGTAAGAGGCTAGTGGTGTTAACTATTTCTACCACTACCACCACCACCACTGTTACGACCATTGCCATCGTCACCACCACCATTATCACCACCACTACCACAACTAATTGACTCACTCATGTTGGTATTGTTTTCCTTGGTGCTGAAAATTAAGCCCTCATTCAGACTAATTCTGGGAGGAGAGATCTAGTTAGCGATATACATCCTTTCAATTTTTTTTTCAAATATATGCTACAACTAGATTAACAAACTGCTGCCCTGTATAGAAACTCAGGAGAATTGCTTTAATGAATAGATAAGAACGGTTTGTATCCGCACATCACTGCTTTTGGTAGATAAGTAGTTGCTTCTTATCTACTTAAGCAATATTTGAAAACAGTATTGTTCTATGTGAACTGAAAATCTACTCCGGAGTTGTGTTTGCATTGTCAATTTATTTAGCATGCGCTTTCTGCTTAGTAACCAGCCCCACTCCCAGGCCCTATCCTTTTAATTAGTCACCTGTCATCATATTGAAGTGTTCCTCTTGAGACACCAGTGACCCATGGAGAGTCAAAACATGGCACTTGACACAGAAACAAACATTTGCTGAACTTATGTAATCGGGCTGGTCAGATGAACTGTTTCTTGATGACCATGAATTGAACTTATAGGAAAGAACAGGAATCAAGGTGGTCAAGAGGGTGGGAATGTCAAGGGGAAGAGGGTCACCAAGCAGAGTTACAGGACCCAAATATGACTGCTGGCCACTTGTGAGGATGCCTTAAAGCCCCAGTGCTCCATAGCTGCCACTTGACAGAGGTAGATTTTTTTGCATAGTTCCATTGATGTACTCAATCAACAGGTAACAATTAACTTCTGACATGTGTCCAGCATGCTTTCAGGCTCTAGGAATATAGCACTGCACAAGGTCCCTGCCCTGATAAGGCTTACATGCTGGCGGAGGAGAGAAACAGAAACAAATAAACAAATTACTAAATATAATTCAGGTTCGATAATACAAAAAGTAATGCAGGATTCAGACACAGTGACAAGTAATGGTGTGTGTATGTGTGTGTGTGTGTGTGTGTGTGTGTCCTTTGACTGATTTAGTTAGATTCATTAGGGAAGGCTGCTTGGAAGAGATGACATTTGAACAGACAGACTCGAATGAAATGAGGGGATGAGTCATGTAAGAGTCCCTCAGCTACAACTAAACCACATATCACCATTATGGTGAACTGACCTAAGTCAACTTGGTCATGATGCACCACTCTTAAGTTCTTTTTAGTTGAAAATCATTGTTGAAAGATTAAGATAAATTAGTGCTATGGTTTGAATATATGTGTCCCTCCAAAATTTGTAAGTTAAAACTTACATTCCGAGGTGATGGTATTAAGAGGTGGGGCTTCAGGGAAGTGATTAAGTCCTGATGGCTCCACCCTTGTGAGCTGAATTAATGCCCTTATAAAAGAAGCTTCAGAGAGCTGCTTGACCTGTTCATCCCTTCCACCATATGAGCACAGAGGAAGAGGCACCATCTTGGAAACAGAGAGTAGCCTTCTCCAGATACTGAATCTGCTGGTGCCTTAATCTTGAACTTCCCAGCCACTTAGGTTCTCTGGAAGCAGATACTAAGACAGATACTAAGATGGAGAAACCTCATCTCTACTAAAAATACAAAATTAGCCGGGAGTGGTGGTGCATGCCTGTAGTCCCAGCTACTCGGGAGGCTGAGGCAGGAGAATTGCTTGAACCTGGGAGGCAGAGGTTGCGGTGAGCCGAGATCATGCCACTGGACTCCAGCCTGGGCAACAAGAGCAAAATTCCATCTCAAAAACGAAAACAATAACAAAACAAAAAAGCATACATGGCCAGCTAGTTCTGCTTTAAAAAAAAAAAAAAAAGCTCCAAATAATTAAATATCACAAAGAGTATAGACCATCTTTAAACTTAATTTATACTCATTACACTTGTTTTCTCTTGCTAGTTTACCAAAAGCACATGATTAGGAGTTTGTCTATTTCCATGTTGATGGAGCTTTATAATCTACAAATTGAAGGGAATTATTCATGGTAAATAACTGCTCTGCATTTTGTTTGTTTGTTTGTTTTTACTGGTCTATTTGAATTCTCTTCTGTTAGAAGAATTTAAGTTCAATAAAGTTTAAGCTAAGTTAAAAAAAAAGAAAAAGGGAAGGAATCTAGATTGGGCAGAGGGAAAAGTTGAACCATAATGCATGTCCAACAAAGCCTCAAACAACCCAATGTTGAATTTTAGAGTGAATATTGTAATGAGAAAAACCTTCTCCCAAACTCGGGGGGAGTGGAGAGACCAAAAAATGACTCAAAGAAGTCCAGCCTAGCAAATAAATTAGTTTATTAGGACTTACATACAAGGAACTCTCGGACAGCAGCAGGACAGCTTTAGAGATCCACACTGCCCCCCAACCCTAAGCTGCTTTTAAGCTAATTTTCTGACTCTTTGCCGCGCGTGTGTGTTTGTGTGTGTGTGTATGTGTGTTGGGATTGTTCTCCTTGGTAGGTTTGCAGATACTCTCTGGGACGTTTGGTTTCTCAGGGATACCTGCTCCTCAGCTGGATACCATAGCTTTGGCTCATGGCCTGGCCTACAGGGTTCAGGAAGCAGACACACATCCCTCAGCAACCTGGCGGGAGATGCCTCACACTACAAATATTAGCCATCAGGATTATCTTGCACTGGGTCAAATGGTTGGGTCTTTATCCCCCACCTGGCTCAGGCAGCAGATAAGGGCTGTGGGTGAGGAGGCTCTCTGCATCTAAAGCAGACCCTGAAGGATCAGGCAGCTGAAGCTGTCCCCTGATGGTACTCCCCACAGCAGGGTAGCAAGTCCTTGAAGGAGGGCTCTGGGCCACGTATTTATGTATCTACCACACTGTCAGAGGTGTTTGAATCAGAGCAACTCCATCTTGAATAAGGACTGGGTAAAATAAGGCTAAGACCTACTGGGCTGCATTCCCAGATGGTGAAGGCATTCTAAGTCATGGGATGAGATAGGAGGTCAGCACAAGATACGGGTCTTAAAGACCTTGCTGATAAAACAGTTTGCAGTAAAAGAGCCAGCCAAGGCCAAAACCCACCAAAACCAAGATGGTGACGAGAGTGACTTCTGGTCATCCTCACTGCTACACTCCCACCAGCACCATGACAGTTTACAAATGCCATGGCAATGTCAGGAAGTTCCCCTATATGGTCTGAAGGTCCCCTATATGTCTCATGAATAGTGCACCCCTTGTTTTCATGTAATCAAGAAATAACCATAAAAATGGGCAACTGGCAGTCCTTGGGGCTGCTCTGCCTATGGAGTAGCCATTCTTTTATTCCTTTACCTTCTTAATAAACTTCCTTTCACTTTACTGTATGGATTCACCTGAAATTCTTTCTTGTGCAAGATCCAAGAACTCTCTCTTGGGGTCTGGATTGGGACCCCTTTCCAGTGACATCTTTCCTCACATAACAGTGGAGAATGTAACACATCTAAAATACGTTGGCCAATCCACACATCTTGAATACCTTTAGTTTCACAAAGGAGAGTCCACTTCTAATATTCATTGTACTTATTAATGATGAACTAATTTAAACAATAAAAATCCATTTCTGACATTCACTGTGCTAATTAACAAAGCCTCAGGTATTCAGGGAGACATCGATCAAAGAAGCACTTAAAGTGGCTGCCTCTGGAGTGTGTCCTTTCTGATAAAATACCAGCTCACTACCCTGGAGTAGAATTTTCCATTAGAGCAACTGCCCTTAGAGTAAAAGCAGAAATGAACCAGCACACACATAATATCCCTGTCTCTACCTCACTGGAGTATTTAAAGTAAATTAGAGACATCTAAATGGCTCTCATTTAGATATGCTTGTCTTTGGGATCTTAGATGCTTACTCTCTGATCTCGTCCAATCATGCTATCTTATGGATTACTTGGTTGAAAGGGACAAATATGTACCTGGACTAGTTGGAGTTTAATGGGGGTTACTGTAAGGATCCAAAGATTTGACAGGCAACATCCGGATACCAAGGTTGACAATGAAGGCTCAGAGTGGAACGAGGATGTTGGGATCCCAAACATTCCCTGCCTCTCTCATGAGGCCACAGTCTTCCTCTTTTCTCTGCTTGTCTGTGTGTCTGCTCCTGTCTTCCTCTTCTCTCTGCCTTTTCCATTTCCTCATTGGCACGCTTCCCCACTCCTGAGTCTATATAACCATTGAGTTGGAGCACTCATCATTACTGAAACATCACCATGTCTCTTAGGTCAATGTCTTGAAAGAGAAAAACAAAACAAAACAAAACAAACAAACAAACAAAAAAAACAAAGAGAAAGTGTGACAGGCACAGCCCTGCCCATGGCCTGGGGTCTTTTGGGTTAGAGTGTTCAGTCATCTGTGGACAAGGTGTGATAAGAGCAGGGTAAATGAGGCTGGGCACTGTGGTACACGCCTATAATCCCAGCACTTTGGGAGGCCGAGGTGGGTGGATCGCTTGAGGTCAGGAGTTTGAGACCAGCCTGGCTGACATGGTGAAATCCCCTCTCTACTAAAAATACAAAAATTAGCCGGGCATGGTGGTGCATGCCTGTAGTCCCAGCTACTCCTTGGGAGGCGGAGACAGGAGAATTGCTTGAACTTGGAGGAGGAGACTGCAGTGAGCTGAGATCACGCCACTGCACTCCAGCCTGGATGACACAGTGAGACTGTCTCAAAAAAGAAAAAAAAAAAAAAAAAAAAAAGGGGTAAATGAGAGTCCTCCTTGGGACTGTAGAAGGACAAATTACCCCAGAAAAGGATGAAGATAGGGAGGCTCTAATCTCCATCACACTGCAGTCCTACTTACTGGGAGTACAGCATCTTTCCAGAAAATTCCTTGATTTGCACAGGTACACACATGTATACCATGCATAGTTGATTAAACCAATCCAAGAATTACTGCCAAAGGCTATATATTTAAATTATGATATTTTTAACTTATGATATTCAAATGTACACATAAGGTAGTTTCCTAGACTCAGCTCATAAAGAAATGTCTTCTTGTTATCTCTCTCTGAGACTCCATTTGCTACAAATACCACCTTCTTGGTTGTAATTCAAGGAGGTCAGAATTGACTTTCCTGGTGATGGCCACTTCCACCAATCTGGGTACCACCCAGTAGCCATGGCTAGAATGGCACAATCTGTCCCTCATAGACATTGTCAAAGGCCGTGAGTCAAGTAACTCGTGACCAAATCTAGTCTATGGTGAATTCTCCAAGGAAACTCCGGCCTCTATCCCAACTGTAGCAACTAGACCACAGCATAGGCTATCAGCCCAGGGATTTGATTCATGAAAGCAAAGCTGTCCTCCAGCCTGAGTGCACAGAAACCTCATATTGTTCCCAATGTTTCCTGTCATGCTTGTTTGCATCACTTACAATTTCCCAGGGACACTGGTGTGTCAACTAATCTTATCAGCTAGGCATCTGTAAGCAGACATGGCAATAAAGCAAACAGAGTCCTGTGTCCAGTTTGTAGGAGCTGGTCCCTTCTGCCTAGGGCAGCGACAGGACTCTGTCCAGGCCTGGGGGAGGCTCTCTCCAGTCCCTGGAGTCCTTTCCCTCTGGCTTCCTATCCCTTTAACAGGGGCAGAACCTTTATCCCCAGTCAGAGGAAACACAGAAACTGGAGATACCTCGGGCAGACAGGACTTTGCCTAATGAAAAAACCTCAGAAATGCTTGAAGAGAAAAGTCTTGTTGATCCTACTCAGACCACCCCCTCCCCACCTTGTTAGGGGTAGGAACAAGCAAGACCTGAGTGCAAACCTACATTGACCTCTACTGCACACTCCTGCTCCTCTCAAGTTCAGATGCCTGGAGAGCTCACTGACTTCAAAGAATAATGATGACATCTGTGCTAGAATATTCTCTCCTAAAAGCCTATTGGAGAAATGTCTAAAACTCAAGGACCAAATAAACACATTCCTCTTTTCAGTTTGCCTCCATCTGACTGCCTTGGGCAAGCATCCTTAGGCCAGTAGGACTGCCCCTGCCCCATGGCTGGCCCCATTGACAAATGAGTCCCAGACATTTTTGCCCTGTTCACAGCCTCCACCCAAACCCAAACTCACCTCACTCCATTTTCTCTCCTATTTCCAGTTGGTGCTGAGCTCCAGTTGCCTGTTACTTAGAGCCTTACTCTTCTTCAGCTCTGTAGGTCTCTCAAGCTCTCACTCTGTTGTTTCCCCTTAATTCAGATTTATGATCTCCCTTCAAGTCCTGTGCTTCTCATCTTCCCCAATCCTGACCTGCTCCTGGAACCCTAACACTAAGATGGGACTTTGTGGCTGGCAAACCCCTTAGGTTTCCCATAGATCCTCAGATCAGGAGCCTCTGAAACACAAAAAAGTAAATTGGAATGGAATCCATGCTACACCATGGTGAAGAAGAGGGAACTCTAGCAAAATCTGTAAGCAGCATATTTTCTTGTCTCCGTGGAGCACCCAAAGTACAGAACCAGAATGCTCTGAAATGAGAGTTTGACAGTGGTGCTTTCTAATGTCCTCTCACTCAGGGAGACTGGAAAAATGAAATGTTTCTGTACTTGTTTTTCACAGGGGGAGACAATGGGCGGCCCTGGTTTGGGGCAATATATGTTCATGGCCCCTTGGCCGGACAGGGCTCCCTGGGGACATCAGAGGCAGCCCCCAGCTGACGGGACAAACACGGTGGGCATGGACCATGGGTTCCTGATTTGGCCCTTCTACTGAGGTTGGAGAGCTAGAAAGTCTGCCATTTGCACCACTTGGGTTCCAGGTGTGAGTATCTCCATAATACTTGGGCATGATAATGTCACCTAGAACTGACTTGAGCCCATTCCTCCAAGATTGGTGAGACATTTACACTCTTGCTGCTCACCCTACCTCCCCAGTCATCAACCATTTTCCTTAGCGGTCCTCTTGCCTCAGAGGCACTGGTCAAGGCTGATTTAGGATTCTGCCTTCACGATCCCTCTTCCCAGGCCTTTCCCTAGAAATCCCCTGGGGATTGGCACTTTTTTATCCTCCCCAAACAAAGCCCCCAAAAGAGACCCCTGAGCTTAAAACACCAAAGATCCTGTCCCCCATCTCTGACAGCCAAGAGCACCCAGACCCCATTCCTTCCTGATGACCAACCCCTCCCACCCCACCTGCTCAATGATTGACAGTGGGATTTCTTGTTATAGCAGCAAACAAATGAACCAAAGGAGGAACAAAATGGAACCAGATTGAATTCTCAGTTCTGTAGGTTCTTCTCCTCCACCTCTGCCACACACAAACACCCTTGTCCAGTTACTTTTCTTTCCAGTGAATATGGGGGAAAGAATAAGAAGCAACACTAGGTGATGGAATCACCATTCTATTTAAAAGGACAAATGTGCTGTTTATCTATTTTTTGTTGTTGTTGTTTATGTATTTATTTTTGAGATGGAGTCTTGCTCTGTCACCAGGCTGGAGTAAAGTGGCATGATCTCAGCTCACTGCAACCTCTGCCTCCTAGGTTCAAGTGATTCTCCTGCCTCAGCCTCCCGAGTAGCTGGGACTACAGGCGCCTACCACTACGCCCAGCTAATTTTTGTATTTTTAGTAGAGACAGGGTTTTACCATGTTGGCCAGGATGGTCTCCATCTCTTGACCTTGTGATTCTCCCGTCTCGGCCTCCCAAAGTACTGGGATTACAGACGTGAGCCACCATGCCCGGCCTACTTATATATTTTAAATTATTTTTAATTGACAAAATTTGGTATATATTTATTGTGTGCAATATGGACAAATGTGCTACTTATGTATATAAGTGCTCTGAATAGTGCAATAATTGAGGACAGAGGGGCTGCCAGAACCCAGACTGGAGCCAAATCACCTGGGATTGAATCCTGTCTCTATCATTTCCTAGATTTATAAACTTAGGCAAGTTACTTAAATTCTCTGTGCCTCAGTTTCCCCACCTGTAAAATAGGGGATGTAGATATTAGTACAACTGTCTCACAGTGTTGTTGTGAGGATTAAAGAATTATTCTATATTAAGCACGTAGAACAGTATCTGGCAATGGAAAGCACTGTATAAACGCTTGCTCTTATTATAGATAGCTGGGATATAATATTTCTGTTTCTGTCACTGTGTACTTGGTTATCATAGTTTGTATTATAAGTGGAGAGCAAGTCTAATTTATAGTTTATTTATAATGAATGCCCAGCTACTTCCAAAAGATATTTAAAGTAGTTGAACAATGACAGTCACTGGAAAATTCATCAATTAGGGTCTTCCTTGTAGTTCTTTTATAGAGGATTATAATTTTTTATCTCAAGGGAAAAGCTGCCCTTTTTTGCTTGTATGTTTACACTTATGGAATAGTGGAAAGCATCTTAAACCATAAACAAGGAGACCTTGATTGAAATAATGAGAATGATGGAGGTGCCCTGTAACTTTTTGTGGAATGCGAGAATGCTGTTTTGAACACCCACCATGTGCCAGGACTCACTACTTCACCCAGATGATCCTCTTTGATTGTTACAATCTGTTCTGCAATGGAGAGGCACTCTTGCCCCCACTTTTCAGATGATGAAGCAGGATCAGGGAGCTTAAGTAACCTGCCCAGAGTCACAAAGCAAGTGCTTGGAGGAGCGGGGCTCAAGGCCAAGTCCAATGCCAAAGTCCACATGCTTCCTGCTCTGCAACTGCCTACCCTATGATTGGACGAGACTCCAGACCACCTCCTCCAGACAACCTAAGCCTCAGCTTCTGCAGAGTAAAAACGAGAGCAAGTGGTACCTTCTGACTCTTCACATCTGGATGAGGAAAGATAAGCCCCATTGCCCAGATAGCAAGCAATTTAACCTGGACATCAGGCCTTTTAAGCACATGGAATTCATATCCATTTTTGAGAAGCAATAGAGGCTATAAACAATGAGTCTGACCTTAATTCAAATGCTAACTGATTATGTTTGACAAAAAAAATGTAAACAGGGCTTTAATTGATTCATGTGCTTACAACTGGTGTTTCGTTTATTATTGTCTTCTCTGTAATAGCCTCCATCTGGGATTTAGGAACTGGGTTGCTAGGCAGAATCTCTGCCACTAGTTTGAGTTCAGAGCCAACATGCCTTCGTTGATTCATTCATTTATTTAACAAGTTAATGGCACTGTGGCTTGCACTGGGCTCAGTCATGCACAAAGACACATGGTCCCTGCCCTCACAGAGCTCACAATCTGAGGGGCTGTAAACAAATAACTTCTTGAAGAAATACATAGTAAAAACATGTGGTAAAAATCATGAATAGGCCTAGCCCGGTGGCTCACACCTGTTATCCCAGTGCTTTGGGAAGCCAAGGCAGGAGAATCGCTTGAGCCCAGGAGTTAGCAACCAGCCTGAGCAACACAGTGAGACCCTGTCTCTACATAAAATTGCTAAACATTTAGCTGGACATGGTGGCATGTGCCTGTAGTCCCAGCTACTTGAGAGGCTGAGGTGGAAGGATTGCTTGAGCCCAGGAATTCGAGGTTGCAGTGAGTGAGGTATGACTGCACCAAAGCATTCCAGGTCTGGGTGACAGAGAGAGATCCTGTCTCAATAAATAAATCAATAAAATCATGAATCAAGGGAAGGAGGTACTCAGAGGGAGGATGATCAGGAGTGGGGTCAGGGGAGGTCCCTCTCAAGCAGGATCTGTGAGTTGAAAAGGAGCCAGCTGGGAGAAGTTGAGGGAAGGATGTTCCAGACAGAGGGAACCGTGTGGCAAAATCCCTGGGCCTGCATGACTTGGTGTCCTTGAGGAGACAGAGGCTGCTATGGCTGGAGAGTCGGGGGTGGGGTGAGTTGCTTGGGATGGGATAGTTAACAGGAAAGACAAGGAAAATAGAAACATTTTAAACAATACATGAGAACATACTTATTAAAATACAGACTGTGGGAATAGTTTCACAACACATAATTTACAAAGGAAAAAGAGTAGAGGGGAAACCTACAGATTAAGAGACTTGAGAAGTCATATCAAAACTGTGGAGCAATGTACAGAGCCCTCATGCATTGTCAGAGGGATTGTACAATGGTGCTTGTTGGTAGTGGTGGCAATCCCCGACTTTGGGGTAACTGTATTGTATCAATGGACATGCCCCCCATCCTCATGCACCTCATTCATTTGGACGCTGAAGAGTGTCTGCTATACAGTCAATTGTGTCCCCCCAAAAGTTATGTTGGAGTTCTAAACCTCAGAATGTGTCTGTTTTAGAGTCCTCCAGAAAAAGAGAACCAATGGGAAGATAGATGATTGATAGATAGATAGATAGATAGATAGATAGATAGATAGATAGATAGATAGACAGACAGATTTATTTTAAGGATTTGTTTCATATGATTATGGAAGCTCAGCACGTTCACAATCTGCAGGGCATGCCAACAGGCTGGAGACCCAAGAAAGAGGCCAGTGTTGCCATTTGGGTCCAAAGGCAGTCTGCTGGCAGAATTCCTTCTTGCTCAGGGAAGGTCAATATTTGTTTTATTGAGGCCTTCAACTGATTGAATAAGACCCATGCACATTATAGAGGCAAATCTGCTTTAAAGACCACTGGCTTAAATATTAATTTCTTGTGAAAATCAACCTCACAGAAACATCCTGAACAATGTTTGACCACATATCTGAGTACCATGGCCTAGCCAAGTTGACACACAAAATTAACCATCACGGTGACCTTATTTGCACATGGAATTAGTTAAGTCTGAATGCAGTTGTTAAGGTAGGCACTAAGCCAATATGACTGGTGTCTTTACGAAAGGGGAGATTTGGACACAGAGACAGAAACACACACAGGGAGAAGCACGCCATGTCTTCACTGAAGGTTGAGACCAGGGTGAGGACAGCAAACCACCAGGAGCTAGGAGAGAGGTGTGCTCAGATTCTCTGCACAGCCTTGAAAAAGAATCAACACGATCAACACCTTGATCTCAGACCTCAAACCTCAAGAACTATGGGACAATAAATTTCTGTTGTTTAAGCCATCCAGTTTGTGGCACTTTGTTATAGTCACTCTAGTGAACAAATACAGCTTTCCATAATCCAAACAGTACAGAAACAGAGAACAAGACACCAAACTCCTAGGCTGCAGAAGGCATTAGCCAGGCATAGACAAAAGAAAAATCTGAAAGAAGATGTGAGCAGGCAGTGCCCATTTCTACCTGCCTGCTCTCCATCCACATCCTCCCTGGCTTCTGGGCTAACAGATAAAGCCTTCAGGCTGAGTGGAGAGAGGAGAGTTGAAGAGGGAGTAAGGGAGTTAGATGCAACGTGGAATGCGTACATCCTCTGACAGCAGCCAACTCACAGAGGCGGGCGTGTCTGGGGAGTACCTTTAAATGTGAGGATAAACTCCAGGGAGTCTACATCTGATCCACTGTTGTGTCGGCAGTGGGTAGAAATGATAGCACCACACATGGGGCCAGAGGCTATCCTGAGTTTTCCACATCCCTAAAAGGGTGTGTCAGCCATCAGAAAACACCCAAGTCTCCTGAGTGAGGACACACAGAAGATACCTGGGAGACAGCAAGCCTGTGAGGCCCGGAGACAAGGATGAAGGGACCCTATGGGGGGAAGGCACAGCTCACGGTCAGGACTACAGGAAGCCTGGGAGGACGCCATGGAGACCTGCAGGTCTCAGGCAGGGTGATGGTGTGCCAGAAGCAGCAGGCCAGCAGAGCACCAAGAAGGGGGTGCCCTCTCCCCACGCCCTCACCCAGCCCTCAACACTGTGTGGGCAAGTGGGAATTCAGCTGGACATTAGTGTCAACCTCAGAGATACAAGGAAAGAGGGTGAAGAAAATCTGAACTGTAACTCAGTTCTAAAACCAGATGCCCGGGAAGTTGCTGGATCTGACTGGGTTTACCTGAAAATAGCTAATTTGAGTTTTCCACAATGGTTTGAGAAGGCTCAAGATGAAAAATAAAGCTGGAAACAGGAAAAATAAAGTTATCTTTTGCCCACATTAAGTCTGTGTTTTATGAAATTAATGTTTGTTATAAAAGCTATTACTTATTGAATGTCAACCTTATAGCAAGAACTTTATAGATACCATGTCATTTAATTGATATGATTTTATGTGTATATATTACTATTCACAATATATAAAATTAGAGACATTAAGTTACCTGCCTAAAGTCACCCTCCTAATCATCAGTGCAGCCAAGGTTTGAGTCTATACCTGTACAATTCTAAAACATATTCTCGGGGTTGGTGGGAGACTTTGCCTAGTATAGTATTTACTCCATTGAATTTTAAGCCACATGTCAAGAGCTTAGCACTGGGCTTCCTTGCAGAAGCTGAACTCAGGACACCTTCCTGGGTCTTTCTTTCCCCAGGCGGATGGTATTTGCATCATTACTTGCATTACTTTGCTTTCTCACTGTCATTTCTATAGTCTTGGCTTCACCTTCTCCTTCATCAGTCTGTTCAGCTCTCTCTGGCTGGAAGATTTTTCTTGGAAGAGAAGACTGAAGCACAGTTGGTCCTCACCTGAGATGCAGCAGTCTGGCTTTTCCTTCCTAGTTTCCCTATATTGTATTGCTACCATTTCTGGGTCAAAATATCTGCTTGCTTCATCCATCCATTCCCGCTTTACTCCATCAGTTACTTTTTCAAGAAAAGCAATAGGTTTGGGAAAATACTAAGCTTCAAAACAAGTATAAACTGATTTCCCACAGTCAAGATTAGCTTTCTCTGATGCCCATAGGTCAATTTTTCCTTCTGTGTTGGACAAGATGTATCTTGGACATGGGTGAGATAGAAGTTGGCCCCATTTTCTTTCCTTTTACTAGGAAGAGGCTAAGTAACACTCATACAAGCACAGAGCCGGTAGTTTGTGGAGTTAGGATTCAAACTTGGGTCCACTTAACTGCAAAGTCAGTACTGCTCCTTTTCTACCATCCCACTTTTCCAAAGGGTTTCCCTACTTCCAACTATACCCACAAGCAAAAAGGCAGGTATAGGGCATCTCCTCTGTGGAAGAACAGTATTCAAAGAGATGTACACATTGAAAAACCAGTCTCATTAAATCATAATACCTTCACATATGTGTAGATCCACACACACATATATTTGAGGGCCACTTTAAGCACTGTTGGCAGAGCTTTTACTTTCTATCATCTTCCAGATCAGAGTTCCCCAAAGCAGAGGACCTCACCTCCCTATGTGCTGTGCCCTTGGGAGTTCTGTGATGACAGTGATGATCATGTCCAAATAGCTAGTGGCCATCCACTCCCCTTCCTCAGGACTCTGTTTAGCCATGGTGATTTGCCTGTTCAGTAGCCACTGTCCTCCACAACCAGATTTTTGTCAGATAATATCTATATTCTCACATTATCTGTTGAGGGACAGAGGTGGCAGTTTGGAAGATTGATTGGCAAGTTCTAAGAGATGGTCAATGAAGCAATTATAGTGGAAGATGTCTGTATGTGAAAGTGCTTTCTGTAAAGCCGTATATGCAGATCAGTCATTGGCTGCTGCTTCTATGTTCCTCCTATTATTATTAACCACACTTTTAAAGTAGGAGAAAGATAGCAGAGCTGAAGAGCCAGAGGACTGGCATCTGTTCTTGGACCTCTGCTAACTGGTTTGTGAGTTGGGCAAGTCATTTATACTGCCTTCTTATCTAGAAAATGCAAAGCTTGTGTAGCTATGAGTATAATCAACTAGATGTCCAGAAAACTTTTAATTACTGGCAGCTCTATTAGGAGCCCAGTGGACAAAGAGTTTTCTTATTTTTAATATAGTAGAGACTTTAAATGCAGGGTATGGAGGGCCCACAGAAGCACCAAGAGTTGTTTAACTTATTTGAGGATGAAACTTGAATTGAAACTTATTTGAGTTGAAACTTATTTGAGTTGAAACTTATTTGAGGATGCAGGTTTAAATGTACAAACACTCATACACATACACAAACAGAAGAATCTCATATTAAGATATAATAAGTTTCTGAAAAGATGGATATTAAGTTAAATTTTTTTGAATTGAAATATTTTGATTGCATGAAGAGAGTATACCAGTTTTTTTAAAAAAAGGGAGGAGACTCTTAAGTCATCAAAGCTAAGCAAAACGAAACCAAATAAATGCAACTCTAAATTTTTGTCTTGCAAGAACTCATATTATTATTTGCTTTGAAAATTAAGATTATTTTCCTTTGAAGATCAGTTTTAATTAAACATACCTGTAAAGGATTATGATGAAATAACAAAAATGATTTGTTACATGTGAAATGTTATCTGTGAAATTTTTGTTATTTTAATGTTATGTTTCATATACAGTAAGACTATGGTTATCTGACATTACTCAGCAGAAGTCCTGATTTATAGGCACTTCTATTAAATCCATTTAGACTTATGGTTTTGAAAACATAACAAAGCAAAAGTTTGATACTAATACCATCCACTCAATGAATTTGTTTTTCAATTGGTAACAAATCAGTTGAGCTTTAAAAAGTTATAAACTTGTTATCCTTTCAAAAAATAGAAAGTTACAATAGGACTTCAAGAACAGCTAACCTCATAGTCTCAAAGCAAAATTAGAATTTTAAAATTGTAAGACATTAGGGATAAATGAAAGGCTTAAAAACTACCAAAAAAGAAAAAGACGGGTTTCTGAAACCAAATACCAAAAACAATGTTAGGCCAACAGCAAACTATTCATGGGTAGAAATAGGTATTAGAAGACAGGGAGACTATATCTTCAAGAAATGAAGAGAAAATAACTGTTGACCTAGACTTCTATACCGAGCTAAACTATTATACACATACCAGGATGAAATAAAGATTTCCAGACACACACAACTAAAAGTACTCACTGACTACACACTCTGGATGAAAGAACTACTAAAGGATGTAAGAAAGAAGAAAAACCTAGAAAAAACAATTGAAAGAAGAAAAGCTGCATAAAGAAACTATTAAATATTTTGATAAATATAAAAGTATTGACAATATTGATGGTTAAATAAACACCCCTCATCTGTGTGTAGAAACAAGGAGATATTTAATTCTAAATAACAGAAAACCTAGAAAATGGGAAGAAGGGTTTGAGAGGAAAGTTAAAAACTGGCTAAGTCCTTTCTTTTGGGAGGAGGAAAATACAAATAAATAAATACAGCAAAATAGTCAGAATTGCTAACTAGAAGACTGCGAGGTCAAAAGGACCTGCTGCCTGTCATGAGGCTCTCTCTGGTCTTATTGCATGAGCTGAGGTGAGTGAAGACATAATTTCCAGTTTAGGCAAAGGCAGGGAAGGAGGGAGAACACTGAGTACTTTAGCCTGAAGAATCAGACTTACTTTTGGCACCACCTTGAGATGCGTTTCACCCACTGCTTTGTGCAGGATTGGATTACTATGTACAAAGCAGAGGGCTGATACAGACAGAACACTGGGTCACCCACATCTATGCAAATGAGGGGACTGAGGCCAGGAAAAGCAAGTCTTGGATTGATTCTTTCACACAGGGGGAAAGTTCCAGCTTTCTCTTGAGTGGCATGGTGTGAGCTAAAAGAAACTTTGCTCCTCTTTTCTTCCAGGTGCTGTGTGAAACAGGCTAGTGGCACATTTCCTCTGATTGATAGTCCTATCCTAAGCTTAACTACTCTTTGAATGTGAAGGGAAAAGTATTCCCATATCCCCAACTCTTTGAGCAGACGATTAGCACTCTGGCTAAGTTGGCTAAAGAGCAGTTGTTGGAAAGAGTAGTTCCCATTGGATCCCACCTCACACCTTAAGTAACTGATATGGAAGGAAGTACTGGGAAGGGCATGGTCCCTTTAAATGATATGGAAGGAGGCAGAGAAGTGCTGAGTAGAGAAAGGCGCGGTGCCTGGCTAGGGCTCCACACTGGGGCCTGTGCCCATGAACCTAGGTGAAGAAGGGCATTTTTGTTTTTCTGCCCAAATGTTGCATTTCCCAAGACCACCCTGGCCTGCCACACCCCTATCCCGTGCCCATAAAAACCCTGAGACCCTAGCAGGCAGACACACAAGCAGCTGGATGTCGAGACGAGCATGGCAGCGGAGGAACACATGGGCAGCTGGACGTCATGAGGAAAGCACTGACAGGCACTGGCAGGCACTAGCATGCTGGCAGAACACGTGGAATTTGGCTGGGGCAGTTGGAGGAGAGGCGGGGCCTCCGAGCCACCTAACTCCAGGGGAAAACCATCTCCCTTCTGGCTCCCCCATCTGCAGAGAGCTACTTCCACTCCATAAAACCTTGCACTCATTCTCCAAGTCCACGTGTGATCCGATTCTTCCGGTACACCAAGGCAAGAAACCCCGGATACAGAAAGCCATCTGTCCTTATGATAAGGCAGGGGTCTAATTGAGCTAACACAGGCCACCTATGGGCGGCTAAACTAAAAGTGCACACTATAACACACTTCCCCTGGGGCTTCAGCTGTAAACATTTACCCCTAGACACTGTCGTGGCGTTGGAGCCCCACAGCCTGCCCATCTGGTCTGTATGCTCCCCTAGAGGTTTGAGCAGCAGGGCGCTGAAGAAGTGAGCCACACCCCCATTGCATGCCCTGCAATGGGGACAAGGAACTTTTCCCATTTCAGAACCATTCCAAGGAAATCAGAAGCTTATATTTGAAAACAAAACCATAAAAGTATTAGAAGAAAATAGGAAAGTATTATTATCTCAGAGAAAATCCTTTCTAAGCAGCGAGCAAAAATAGAGCCATAGAACACAAGGTGATACATTTGACTATATAAAATTTTTTAAAATTTTTATGGCAGAAATCCCTAGAAACAAAGTCAAAAATCAAATGATAAAGAGGAAAAAATATTCGCAATGCATATTACAGATAGAGTACTAAATTCCTTAACATACCAAGATTTCCTACAAACCAGTAGAAAATATACCAACAACCCAGTAGAAAAATGGCAGAAATGCCCAATTTGACTCATGAGAAGGAAATGCAAATTGAAATGAGATACAATATTTTTAACCTAACAGATTGGCAAAAAGTAAAATGTTTGATAACACTATATCGGTGAGGATTTGGGGGATTCTCTCACACTCTCACATGTCAATCGTAGGAGTATAAATTGGAACAACTTGTTTGAGGAGTATTTTGGCAATGTCTATCAAAAAGTTAATGTTTTCTCCCATTCAAGTCCATTTTAAAAAATTTAGTCTACAAATATACTCTGGTATGATTTTATATAGATTCAAAGATGTTTATTGCAGCATTACTAGTAACAGAAAAAAATTGAGAGCAAAGCAAACACCCGTCAATAGCAGACTTGATAAATATGTGGCACATCCATACAATGGATATTATGCAGTTATGCAGTTACTAAAAAGAATGCACTGATACTATGTATGCACCATTGATATGTTACAATGTCCCAGATATAGTAAGAGGAAAAACCAAGTAAAGCAAAGAGGATATAATATGCTTCCATTAGTAGCATGAAGCACAGACTATGTTTCCATAAAGCGGAGACTATGCTATTGAGTATATGTTTGTATATGCATAGACTGTTTCTAGAAGGATTACAAGGCTGTGACAATAATGGCTGTCTTTGATGAGGGAAACAGTTTCTGGGGAAATGAGATAGACACGAAGACATGTTTTTCATTGTTTACTCTTTTGAAGATTTAGAATTTTGTATTGTGTGCATGTATTACCTATTCAAAAATAAATTTTTTTCTTAAAAATTGAGCTTCCCCAAGGATAAATCAGCTGGCATAATGCCATAAGGTGAGTCATGCTATTTCATACCTCTACGTTGTTAATTCCTTTTGCCTTTACCCTTCATTTCTTCAGCTCACTCCTGCCCTTGGAAACCTTCTCTGACAGCTTCACTCTTGACCTGAATTTGATTCTTTCCCTCCACTCTCCCATGCCCCACGGCCTCAGGCATGCCTGGAGTTCAGTGGAGGCATGCCTGGATTACTTGGTTGTAATCCTGGGCTTACTGGTTTGTCTCTGGACTGGGGCTGAGTTCCTTGATGGGAGAACCATGTCATAGCAGACCTTCCACCCTGATGCAAGCACAGCACTGCCATGTGGTGGGCTTCAAGCAGAGCCACAGCTGGCTGACTGGATGGATGGAAGGAGGGGTGCTTCTACAGCATTTGTTGCTTGTGGCCAGGCATTTTCATCTGTTTTGTTCTCTGCTATAACCTTAGCATACACAACAGGGCTTGACACACAGTTGGTAGTCAATATTTGTTGAGTGAATAATAAATGTCACCTAAAGGGAGAAGGGGAAGAAGGAATCAGCTGGCATGAAGATGTTTGAACAAAGTGGCAGAGAGGGTAGGCAGGAGAAGACCCATAGTTTGGGGTAGGGGCTCCAGGAAGCCAATGAAGGATGCTGGAGAAGGATCTGGCTTCAAAGCAGTTAGACATTTACCCACAAGAATGACCTAGTAGAGTCTCCATATGACCTGGTAATTACACTTCTAGGTAGTTCCCCAAGAGAAATAAAAACCTATGTCATGCAAAAACTTGTACACAAATGTTCGTAGCAGCATTATTTGTAATAGTCAAAATGTTGAAATAACCCAAATGTCTATCAACTAATTAATAAGAAAATTAAATTGTGGTATATCCATACAATGGAATAATATTGGGTTGGTGCAAAAGTAATTAAAAGTAATGGCAAAAACCGCAATTACTTTTGCACCAACCCAGTATTATTCAGCAATAAAAAGGAATGAAGTATTGAGCCATACTACAAAATACATGAACCCAAAGAACAGTACGCAAGTAAAAGAAGCCAGTTACAAAAGGCCACATATTGCTGGGTGCGGTGGCTCATGCCTGTAATCCCAGCAGTTTGGGAGGCCAAGGCGGGCAGATCACCTGAGGTCAGGAGTTCGAGACCAACCTGGCCAACATGGCAAAACCCCATCTCTACTAATAATACAAAAATTAGCCAGGCATGGTGGCGTGCACCTGTAATCCCAGCTACTCAGGAGGCTGACAGGGGAGAATCACTTGAACCTGGGAGGCAGAGGTTTCTGTGAGCTGAGATGGCACCACTGCACTCTAGCCTGGGTGATAGAGTGAGACTCCATCTCAAAAATTAAAAAGAAAATTTTTTTAAAGGCCACATATTGTATGATTTTATTTATATGAAATGCCCAGAATAAGGAAATCTATAGAGATAGAAGGTAGATTAGTGGTTGCTAGGGTTGGGGGCGAGAGTTAGAGGAAAATTGAGAGTAACTGCTAAGGATTGAACAGGTTTTTCTTTGGGGGGGATGAAAATGTTATAAAATTGATTATGGTGATGGTTGCACAACTCTATGAATATACTAAAAATCACTGAATTGTACACTTTAACTGGGTGCATTGTATGGTATGTGAATTATATCACAAACCATTTGGAAAAAAAATAAAAGAATTATCTGGGGACGTGAGCCCAGAGGGCAGGCAGCCCAGCCCACACTCACAGAATGTGCCCTGGAGTCAGGTGGGGCTGAGCCCCAAGGACATCTTCTTAGTCACTCTTCTACCCGTGAAGCCAGGAAAAGGACCCTAGCAGTGGGTCCTGAGAGCCTTGGCTTCAGAGGAGCCTCTCCCATAGTCCTCAAGGCCAGTCGGGGAATGCAGCTCCAGGGTTCTAGACGTGACAAGGGCTTTGGGACTTCTTTATTTCTATCCCTGTGAGAGCTGGGGGGCTCTCACTGGGTCGATGTTTGGGGTGGGTGTGAGAGGAGAGCATGGCGCAAGGCAAGGAAGTAGAAAGCAAGTTCAGTAATTCCATGTTTTTTGAGGACTTGCTCTGCATCTGGCACAGTGTTAAATGCGAAGCAATTGGAGTGCAAAGAAGCATAAGAGCCGCTCTGTCCCGGAAAACTTGCCAAGGCTGCCTGGAGACAGATGTATAAAAGATCCACGCGATGTGGTGCTAAAGCAGTGTGTGTGTTAGGGCAGTGGCCCACAAAGAAGACACGGGGAGGGATATGTTTCCATTCTTGCAAGCAGCTTTGTGCCGTCTGCATGGCACCATTGCTGTGAGCATGGGTCTTCCCTGAGTGCTTTTCCTGAGGGAGGCCTGAGATGCGGGAGGTGCTCGAATGGTGGAACCTGGGTGTTCTGTTCTAGGTTTTGGGTTCCTGGAAGCCCATAGTTTCAGTCCTGAAAGAACGGACCATGAACAGACCTGCCCCGCAGATACAAAGGAGAGGAGGCTTGTAGGCTAGCCCACCAACGCCCGTGGAGCTGCTAACAGAGCCCAGCCATTGCACAGTACTTCTGTGTCTCATCTTAAGGCTGTAACATTTAAAGTACAGACAAGTAGAGTTAGTTAATGATGGGGATACATTCTGAGAAATGCAGTACTAGGCAATTTCATCATTGTGCGAACATCATAGAGTGCACTTACACAAACCTCGCTGGTATAGCCTATTACACACCTGGGCTCTATGGTAAAGTCTATTGCTCCTAGGCTACAAACCTGTACAGCATGTTACTGTGCTGAATACTGTAGGCAATTGTAACTTGATGGCATGTATTTGTATATGTAAACATAGAAAAGGTACAGTAAAAACACTGCATAGGGCCGGGCGCGGTGGCTCAGACCTGTAATCCCAGCACTTTGGGAGGCCGAGGCAGGTGGATCACGAGGTTAGGAGTTTGAGACCAGCCTGGCCAACATAGTGAAATCCTCTCTCTACTGAAAATACAGAAAACTAGCTGGGCGTGGTGGCGGGTGCCTGTAATTCCAGCTACTTGGGAGGCTGAGGCAGGAGAATCCCTTGAACCCAGGAGGCAGAGGTTGCAGTGAGCTGAGATCACACCATTGCACTCCAGCCCAGGTGACAGTGTGAGACTCTGTCAAAGAAAAAAAAAAATACTGCATAAATGATTTTTTAAAATGGTACACCTCTATAGGACACTTACCATGAATGGAGTTTGCAGGACTGGAAGTTGCTGTAGGTGAGTGAGTGAGTGGTGAGTGAATGTGAAGGCCTAGGACATTACTGTACACTACTGTAGAGTTTGTAAACTTAGTCCACTCCATTTATTTTTCAAATTTTCTTTCTTCAATAATAAATTAACCTTATCTTACTGTAACATTTTTACAAACTTTTATATTTTTAAAACTTTTGGCTCTGTTGTAATAACAGCTTAAAAGACATTGCACAACTGTACAAAACATATTTTCTTTCTTTATAGCCTTAATCTATAATATTTTTCTAATTTTTTTAACTCATAAAACTTTTTTGTTAAAAACGAAGACACAAACACACATTAGTCTAGACCTGCACAGGGTCAGGATCATCAATGTCATTGTCTTCCACCTCCACGATCTTGTCCCACTGGAAGGTCTTCAGGAGCAGTAACACACCTGGAGCTGTCATCTTCTACGATAACAATGCCTCCTTCTGGATACCTCCTAAGGGCCTGCCAGAGGCTGTTCTACAATTAGCACAATTAGCTTTTTTTTTTTTTGAGATGGAGTCTCACTCTGTCACCCAGGGTGGAGTGCAATGGCGTGATCTTGGCTCACTGCAACATCTGCCTCCCAAGTTCAAGAGATTCTCCTGCCTCAGCCTCCCAAGTAGCTGGGACTACAGGTGCCCACCACCACGCCCAGCTAACTTTTGTATTTTTAGTAGGAATGGGGTTTCACCACATTGGCCAGGCTGGTCTCGAACTCCTGACCTTGTGATCCACCTGCCTCAGCCTCCCAAAGTGCTGGGATGACAGGCGTGAGCCATGGTGCCCGGCCAGCTTTATTTTTTTTAATAAGTAGGAGTATACTCTAAAATGCCAAGTATACATTTATTATCATCATAAGTATTATGTACTGTACATACTGTATGCACTAGACTTTTGCATGACTAGCAGTACAGTAGGTTTGTTTCCACCAGCATCTCTCCAAACACATGAGTAACGTGTTGCACTATGATGTTACAACAGCTACAACATCACTAGTCGACAGTAATGTTTCAGCTCCATTATCATCTATGGGACCACCACTGTGTACAAAGTCCATGGTTGATGGAAATGTCGTTATGTGGTGCATGACTATATGTTATAGATTATGTGAGGGTAATTGGGTTCCAAGTTCCAAGTCAAAAAATGTTTGGACCTCAACTCCTTTGTTAGCAAATTAGACCCTTACAGTAGCTAGTTCCCAGGGAAGTCCCCTGAAATACTCTAAGGACCTGAATCACTGCTGAGCCAGACAGCATGTAGGAAAAGGCTCCTGGGTCTCATGTGAAGCTGGAGGGGTGCCTGCCCTGCCTAAGAGACCCATTCATCCCATCCAGCTGAGACCTTGGTGGACCCAGGACAGCTCAGCATGCTGGCAGTCAGGGACAGGAGAGCCAGAGACCGCAAGGTCCCATTCAGCCTCGGTGCGATTCAGGCCCAGTTGGGTCTCTGGTGCTAGGACTAGGTGATTTCAGAGGGAGATGGGAATTGACACATGGGCAGCAGCCCATGGCAATGGCAGAAATAACCTCGGGGCTGGAAACAGAAGCTGTAATTACAGGAGAAAACACTCACAACCAATTCCAAAAGATGACCCTTTTGCTCCCTAGAACCAGGGAAAGGAAGGAAGGGGAGGCATGCTATCCTGGTAAAAACAGGGCAGCATGAAAAATGCTGTGCAGTCAGGCTGAAAATTAAACAGATGTGAGTTTCTTTAATGCAAAAGTTTAATTATTCTGACGTTTTCCATAACTTAATCTGAGCCATCGCTTCAGCTTTAATTATGCATAATGAAATGGATTATTTACAGTAACTCACATGTCAGGAAAAACTGAGAGGTGAGAATTAGTAGCTTGGCAACTGTTGTTTATTTCTCTTTTTATCTGGCCAATGTATATTGAGTATCTACTATGTTTCGGCCCTTGCCAGGGTCCTATTAGGAAAAAATAGTGAGGCGCATTCCTGTAATATCAACACTTGGGGAGGCCGAGGTGGGAGAATCGCTTGAGCCCGGAAGTTTGAGACCAGTTTGGGCAACATAGGGAGACCTCCTCTCTACAAAAATAATTTAAAAATTAGCCTGGTGTGGTGGTGCATGCCTGTGGTCCCAGCTACTCCAGAGGCTGAGGTGGGAGGATTGCTTGAGCCCAGGAGACTGAGGCTGTAATGAGCTATGATCACACTGTTACACTCCAGCCTGGGAGACAGAGTGAGAGTGAGATTCTGTCTCCAGAAAAACAAAAAACAAAAAACAAAAAACCACACACACAAAAAGTATTTTTAAAATACATAATATGGGCCAGTTTCTTTCACTTCTTTCTCTTGTGTATTGCTTGAGATGATACTGTGTAGCAGGTATTATTTTCCCTGATTTACATAAGTGAGTGGAACTGAGATTCTGAAAGGTTAGGTAAATTGCCTAAGGTCACATAGCAAAACTCCATTTTGTTTTGTTTTTTTGTTACCATCTATGTGCTTCAAACAGAGAACTATAGACTAACTTTCCTAATCTTACTACCTTTCCTTCATGCTTTATACAGGAAAAGTCAACTTTTCTTAAGGGAAACGTTGTTATTTTGAGCAGGAAAGTAAATGACAGAAATTGTACTTTGGCGAAATTAACCTAAGTTTCTGTAGGATGTGCTGTGGGCCAGAGCCCAGGCCAGAGGCAAGGACCTTAAGCCAGGGCAGTAGCAGCAAGCCTGGGAAGGGGTCTGGCAGGAGGCACTTGGAGGCTGGAAAGGGCTTGTCAAATGTTTGGATGTGGTGGAGGGGAAGAGCAGCCTTGCCACCCTAGGTTTGGGATGCAGGGGACACAGGGGACACTGGCAGGCGGCTTGGCCTGGGTCAAACCCGTCACTCTCTGAGCTCTTCTTGCTTGGCACCCTTGCAAATAAACACCTTCCTTTCTATTGCTGCAGAAACCTCGGTGTGGATATCTGGTTTTACTGCACCGGGTGAGCGGACCCCAGTTTGGTTCCACAACACTGTCTCCCTCTATCCCTCGTTGGTGACTTCCGTGTAGCAGGTGCCAAAAGCCGGTTCATTTGTGGGGCATGTGTGTAGTTTTCAGAGTGCCTGTGGGATCTCGTCCAGACCGGGAGGTTCTGACTCAACTCCCCACCTTCTTCACTGCATTCCTGCCCCCAGCCTTGGGTTGCTGCGCTCTCCTCCCCTGGCAGAGGAATGGGAGAGATGGTCCAAGCCTAGCTGCCTTCCACTGTGCACACTACTTCTCTCACTGCACCATGTCAAGGGGACAGGCCAGTCCTCGGCCATCCTCTCTCTGCTCTGCTGTTGCTCCTTCTCAGTAGAGACTAGACCCCAGCCTGCATTTGTTCACATGGCACATCTTGGGCCCTGGCACAGGGCTGTGTGGAACAGAAAGACATCGTGAAGGGCAACCTGCATCACTCGCCAGTGGGCGGAAGCCTCACAACTCCAGTAATCTTCCTTCGCAGGCTTCTTCGAGGGCTGGAGGGGCAGTGGTGAGGGGCGGAATCAGAGGGCAGGGTCTTCCACCTCAGGTCAGCCTCGAGGAGGGGTCTGCTCCCAGCTGTCAGATCTTGTCTTTAGAACAAGTGCCAGTTAATTCCCAAGTCTGAGTTCTACTCATTGATTCAGGACAGCAGAATAACTCCCACTTCCCAGCCCTGTTTCTGGGAATGATCACAAGCCTGGCTGCAGGGCGACTGACACCATTGTGGGCGGACTAAGCATGTCCCGCTCTTACTGTCGTCTCCATGTCTCAGCTTTCTCTTTTGCCTTCTCTTTTGGAGCTCTCGGTTGAGGCACTTGGTGAGTGTGGACTTTTAAGGTGAACTCTGAGCTGACCAGGACTGGCTGGTTGGTCTTTTCGGTACCATGCAGTCACAGAAGCAGGTAATCAAAGAACAAACAGTCCTGTGGTGTTTGGAGTCCCTCTTGGCTACTATCAAAGCCTCTGTTTGATTTCTTACATGGCAACAAAACCAGGAGGAGAAGCTGAGTGGCGTCTGGAATAAACTTTGGGTACAGACGGGATTCAGGCTGTGGCTAATGTGCTGGAAGCACACACAGTTATGACCATCAAGTATGCAAGAAACAATCATTCTCCTGGCTCTCCTGGGTGCCATGTCAGGTGGGAACTCAATTTTGCTTTGAAACCTTGCTTGCCTACTTGGTCTGCATAATGCCATTGTATGACAATGTCCCCCCAAAAGGAAATTGCCCCTGGGAGGCTTGTTCAACTGAGGGCTTAGCTGCAATAATGAATGAGGTGATGCAGTTCCAGGGAGCCCTGGGGGACCGGGTAGGAGCCCTGGAGAAGAGAGATGCTTAAAGAGCCTAATCTAATCTATGTTGGTGGTAACCCTCTTGGGTTAACCGGCCTGCATTTGGTAGTCCTCCTGAGATCTAAGGTTGGGAAAATAGTGTTGGTAGCAGAGCTTTGTGTGTATGTCAAGTGAGTCTTTGTGGAGATTCTGGCCCTTCTCTGGAGCCTCGTAGGGCAACTTGAGGTTGACAAACGATCCTGTGAGGAAAGTGAGCAACTGAGGGGGTGTCTTCCTCTTGAACAAAGAAAGCACCTTCTGATAGAAGGGCCAAAGACTCAATCTAGTGATCCTTTTACTCCCCCTTCCTCATTCAAGGGCATCAAGATTCTTAGATGATCTTTTTTATGTCAGCTTGGATTATTGAAATTGAGCTTTTAAAATTAAATGTTATTTCTGAATAGGTAGTATATGCATAATGTATAGAATTTAATTATGTTAAATTTGCAAATTAATTTAGGGATAATTTACATCTTTGATGAATTATGTAGTAAAATACTTAGAAGAGTGTCTGAGTACATAGCAAATGCTTAGTAAGTGTTAGTGAGTATTATTTATGATCTTGAGTCTTCCTAATCCAAGAACAGGGTTCTAGATACTTGTTTGAGTCTTCATTTGTTTTTCTTAGGAGTATTTTGAGGTTTCCTTCATAGAGATTTGGCACATTCTGATTATGGTTATTTCTAGTTATTTTACTTTTTCTTTTTTTACATTTGTAAATGGAATCTCTTCTTCCCTACATCTTTCAACTGGTTATTGTATGACATATGGAAATCTATTAACAAATGATCTTACTATTTGGCATGGTTTTTCAGGTGATTCTCATGAATTTTCCACATTTGAAAAAATGAACATTTATATTCTTTTTCTCCTATTTCTATAGCTCCTATTTTTTTCTTGTCTAACTGCCAGGCCTGGACATTCTGATCTTATTAAATAATGACAAGAGTGTAAATTCCTGTCTTGTTTTCCATTAAGCATGATGTTAACTTTTGGTGTGGGAGAGAAATGTTTTATATGTTAAGGAGGTGGCTTTTATTCTTGTTAATATAAGAATATTAGAGTATTTATTTCTAAATAAAAATATAATAAGTAAAACTAAATGTAAGAATATTTCAGTACTTATTTCTAAATAAAAATAGATTTTTAAATCAAACGTTTTTTCAAGATCTATGAAAATGACGATTTAATTTTCCTCTTCGATATGCTAATAAGATAAATAAATAACTGGGTTTCCTAATATTGAGCCCGCTTCTATCTTGGGCTTTTCAACTCAGCAGAGGGCAGGATAACCTGTGAATGTGAAGTGGGCCATAAGCAGTTCAGACTGTCACTTGAAGTAAACATTTCAGATTTCCCCCAGAAATATGGGCTTTTAGGGCCATAATCATTTGAGTCGAGGTGACTTTTATTGTCACTGGGGAAAGAGTGAGGTTAGGAAGAATCCAATTTCTTACACTGAACACTATCATTTGGAACTTTATCAGAAGTGTGAAAGGGATAGATCACAAAGGTTTGCAAGAAATACTTGAGATTTCTTATTTAAAACACACAATAGAATCCCTTAGGTCAAATCTTATTTTTTGGAAGGGCTGCTGTGACACAAACTGTTTCTCTCTCATCTTCTTTTGTGAGTCTGAGAACCTGGTCATTACCCTCACACTCCAACACCTGGGCTACAGAGGATTCTAGCGGGGCAGCCACATCAGCACCCCTTCAGGGTATTGGAAGCAGGCATTACTGTAATAATCTCAAATAAAGTAACATACAGTAAAAAATTAGCCGGGCATGAAGGTGGGTGCCTATAATCCTAGCTACTCAGGAGGCTGAGGCAGGAGAATCGCTTGAACCCAGGAGGTAGAGGTTACAGTGAGCTGAGATTGCACCATTGCACCCCAGCCTGGGCAACAGAGCGAGACTCCATCTCAAATAAATAAATAAATAAAGTAACATAAAGTATCCTCTTTCCTTTCATGGGGTCTAACTCCTATGCTTCTTTCAAGGCCCAGCTGAAGCCCCATCCCTCCCATGGAGCCTTCCTGGATTGACCTAGCTCTTGGGGAGTGCTCCTGCTGTTGCACCCTGGAGCTCCTCCTGCCTGCACATGGACTGCATGCCAAGAGTTCAGTCCAGCACCTAATACAGATTCAGTGCTCAGCTAAAAGTGGCATGAGCTATCATACTGTAATTCATCTGTTACATGGCCATTTCTGCCTCTTCAACTAGAATGTCAGCCCTGCAATAACAGATTTCATATATCTTATTGCTCATTGTCCCTGTGTGCCACATATCTAGAGGGTATCCAATACATATTTGCTGTTTTTATTTTCATACTTTTTGAGTCTGGTATGGTTTTTTCCCCACATTTACTGATCCACCCCAAATGTAGAGCTTTAGATCTTTTTCCTGCTTGATATTGACATTTAAATTAGCTTCTGTCCTTTCCAGCTCCTATGAAGATGAGTTTCCCTTTGTGAAGCTATAGTGCCCATTCCACCAACAGCTTACAAAGGGAGGCTCTACAAGAATACAAACTAGACAAAACTCTCAATTGCCCCAGTGCAAAGAATTGAGACAAAGCAGTATTCTGGCTCCATCAGTCCCAAAGGATCACATGTGAGTCCCAGAAGAGGAAGGACCTAGAGAAGGACCCTTGGTATTTTTAAATCCACTGCATGCAGAAGCTGTCTATGTTTTGAAGAAGCATCCAAGGAACCAGCTTTTGTATTACCCTCCTGGAAATGAAAAATGCCAGGGTATTTAATGAAAGAAGGGATCCTTGGGAGCTAGAAGATTCGCATGGACATGAAAAGGTACCAAACCCATCGAACTGAGTTTGTCCACAAGCTCTGGGCAAGAGGCAATCACAGCTTTCTTCAGCTCATCATCTGTACCTGCTAGCCAGGGTTCTCTGCTAGCCAGTGTTGGGAAATCAAAGGCCTGAGACTGAGTTTCTTATTCTTGGGAATTAAAGTGTAAATGCTTCTCAATGCTCTCATATATGAAAAGGCTGGAAGATGCAATCCATTTCTAGAAAGTCTTTCTATCAGCCAATTAACCCTATATATAGGACCCAAAGAATGTTGCAAGAGGTTTCTACTTTTTCCATCATGTCACTTTCCTGTTCAGAGTCACCTCAGAAGAACAAAAGACAGTCCCTTCTCTTAGCTCTTCTTTGCCCATGGCAACCTCACCCCCAGCCCAAGCAGTCAGTCAGTCACTGGAATCCATCCACTTTCGCCTCTGTGTAGTTGGAAGAGATTTGAAAGAAACAAGCCTTTCTCAGGCCCACCCCATGGTGATGTTCTAAGATAAACACATCTGTTTCTTGCCAATTATGACCTAGCTGGTACAAAATTAATCGCAGTTTTGGTAAAAACCACAATTACTTTTACACCAACCTAACATAACGTACAGAATCACTAACTGGATCACCTTTTCTTCTATGTCCTATAAAGGGCTCTTTTCTGTTAATCTTGCTTGGCCTGGATTGTCCCTTGTTCCCCCCAAAAAAGGGGGTGGGTGAACATCCCATTCAGGAAGGGGTATATATTGTGGAAATTAAAGAAATAGGAAAAAGTTGCATATGTTGAAACAACATTTGACAATGCTCTATAGTTTACTGAGAATATGCATTTTCTTCTCTTTCTTTCTCTTTTTTTTTTTTTTTTTTTTCTTGAGACGGAGTCTTGCTCTGTTGCCCAGGCTGGAGTGCAGTGGCGCAATCTGGGCTCACTACAGCCTCCACCTCCCGGTTCAAGTGATTCTCCTGCTTCAGCCTCCCAAGTAGCTGGGATTACAGGCAGCTGCCACCACACACTGCTAATTTTTGTATTTTTAGTAAGGTGGGGTTTCACCATGTTGGCCAGGCTAGTCTCAAACTCCTAACCTCAGGTGATCCACCCGGTTCAGCCTCCCAAAGTGCTGGGATTACAGGTGTGAGCCACCGTGCCTGGCTGAGCATATGCATTTTCTTATGTGGTATCTGTGCTGTAAGAATAAGTTTCCATAGGCCTGATATTAGCCTGAACTTTTCTGCTGAAGTTCTTGCATCACACTAACCCCTGGTCAAGGCATGAAGCATGCTGATTAATAGTGTTGCTTTGTAACCATGGGTTCTAGGAGTTTCTGAATGGTTTGTAGCAGCTTGTAAGCATTGTTTATTGACAACAGTGAGATCGATTATTTGCACCTGGTGTGGATGAGGACCTTCCATGGGTTCTGCTGTTGAGACCAGTTATATAACAAGAATATACCTACAGCAAAATAGAAAGAAAATCCCAGCAAAGACTCCATAATTCCAAGACATTTGTGCATACATTGGCAGTGCGTGATCCAAGAAAATGCATTCTTCCGTCCCATAGAGAAAAGACAACAGTAAGAGCCTAGCCTGCACCTGGCCTCTGTGGATCTCTTGCCGAGGCAGCCTTCAGCTGTATCCTTACTTTCATGTTGTTGCTATGCTGTATCCTTTTTCTGTAATGAAACTGTAGATTTGTAAGCATTGTCATTTGGGTCCCATGAGTCTTCTTTAGCAATGGGACCCTGTTTAGTGGCTACTGTTAATGTAGCACTACAGCCCAGAGAAGTCAAGGGACCAGCCTAAGGTCACACAGTCAAGTAGTGGCAAAGCTAAGGCTTGAAGCCAGGGGTCTGATTCCAAATCTCTTGTTCTTTTCACAGAACTGATCTTGTTCACTGCCGTTTGATTAGGTACTAGAGAGAATGAAGAGGTAGCTATTGAGTGATGGTCTCAATGAGTCCTGCTCTGTGTATTGAAAGCAGAGCTCTATGTTAGAGCAGCTACACCCCAAGAAGATGGCATCACCCCACATTCTTGACCCACATCTCCACTTCTGGTGTCAGAGATCTAGGGTGGCCAACTTCCTCCTCTCTGAGACTGTGGAAGCCTTAATTATCCCAACATAAGCTCCCAGGGTGGCCCCATTGGTCCATTTCTGGAGAGGCAGTGATTCAAGGGAGACAAATGAGCACATCATGCATACAGATCTCAGCCACAAGCAAGATGTTTCAGTGGGCCCCGTGGCTGACAATAAATCTTTTGCATGCTCTTTCTTTTCCAAAGTACATGCTTCAAGCAATTCTAGTTCGATTCTTAATTAAGATGCATGTGTAAGTCAAATTCCATTAAAGCCTCCTTCTTGCTTTCTAACACTCAGACCACCAAAGAAACCCTGGAAGACCAGCAATGGAAGGAAAGTATGCAGTATTTTAGGGAGAGCTGGCACCTGGCCTCTAATCTTCCCTCTGCCATTGACCAGATGGGTGCCTTTGGAGACACTGCTTAAGCTTACCAGTATAACAGATGGCTTTAACATTTTGTGAATATTGTATCTTATTAATTACTCTATTTTTAGGGTATGGACCCTAGTCACTTATTATTCTTGTTATTGCTATTAGTACTCCTACTACTTCTTTTACAAATAGCAATAGAGCTGGAGAAACTGGGTTTTGAATTAAGGTCAGGAGAACCCAGCTTTGCTATCTTTTTAAAAAAATCAGTATCCCCAGCACTTTGGGAGGCCGAGGCAGGAGGATCACGAGGTCAGGAGATCAAGACCATCCTGGCTAACATGGTGAAACCCTGTCTCTACTAAAAATACAAAACATTAGCCAGGCGTGGTGGCGGGTGCTTGTGGTCCCAGCTGCTCAGGAGGCTGAGGCAGGAGAATGACATGCACCTGGGAGGCAGAGGTTGCCATGAGCCGAGATTGCAGCACTGCACTCCAGCCTGGGCGACAGAGCGAGACTCTGTTTAAAAGAAAAAAAAAAATCAGCATCACTAGGACATCTGCCTCAAAGTTTTAAGGATTCATTTGCATGACCCTGGCACACATGGCCTTGCCCTGGGAAGACAGGCCACCCTGAAAAAAAGACCATTTCTAGCAAGAATATCGGCAGAAAGGGCATATCCAAGGACAGTCTGGCTTTCGCCATACATGGGACAGGCAGTTCCCAATAAAAATTGCTTGAGAGTCACTGCTATATCAACTTCTCAAAAATATCTCCCTCACTGCCATTCAAAATACGACCATTCAAGGAGGAAGATGAAAAACTCTCTGATTTAAGGAGACATCTCTGATTTAAGGAGACATCATGGAGCTGTCCTTGGATTCAGAAGCCTGGGATTGGAATGCTGGATCTTTCATAGAATTAGTCTCTCAGATCCAGGAATTATCAAAGTTATGATCAATTCAAGAAAATCAGTGGATATACTTCTAGCAAAGCAAACCAGGAACTATCACCAGGCAATATTTGGGGAGTATGGCTTCTCTACAGCCCAGCTCCCTAAAGGAGCTGCACTAAGGTTGGGAGCCACCGTGAACTCCCCACTTGGGGTGAGGCTGTGGAGAGCCCTGAGTGGAGCTTAGCAAGTCCCTCCTACCCAAGCTCACACCACGCTCACACTCCAGCTCAATTCTTTGTGTTGTTCCAAAAACAGCCTCTTACAAATCACATCATCCAGATCTAACATCTAGGTTGAAGGTCAATTTTTTACCAGCTCCCACAGCCATGTTGTTGCAGTGTCCCAGGGTCACTGAATAACTACGATGCATCCCTTGTGCATGGTCATGTGACAGGCATGGAGTGACTGACTGTCTGTAGTAGGTATGTGTAGTCTGTCAGCTACAAGATCCACATGCCATGAACCAGGGCCCTCCATGACTGCTTCCTGAGCTTAAAATCTCAGATGTGTGCAATGGGGACAGCAATACCTATGTTGGAGGATTGTGCTGGGATTAAGGGGATCAGGCAGTCAAGGAGCTAGCATGATGCCAGCTGAGCAGGTGCTTGGTAAATGAAGTGGGTACTTATTTTAGTCTATTCATTTGGGCTAGGCACTACCTTACCCTAGGCTATTATTGATAAAAACATAGCAAGTTCTAACTTTGCTTGTTGCCTGGAGGGGCATGAGTCACTGGGGAGGTTTGGAAGGGGCAAGGGAAGAATATGGGTGAGAAGATGGGCATCCCATGAGACAGACTGCCAACCTTCCATTTCCTGTACTGCTGTGCTGGTCTTGCTGAACAGTGAGGGAGCACTCTCATGAACAGCTCAGAGAGCTGCCCTGGTGACTTTCACTCGTGAGAAAAGAGAATGGGAGGGAATTATGCCCCAAATACCCAACCCGTCAAAGCAATAGATTATTTTGCTCATTTTGAAAAACTATTTTTGAGAGTTTTGTCTCAAATACTTCAATCATACTCTTTCCTTCCTGGTTTTTATCATAAGAATGCTATAATATTAAAGTCAATTGTAAAAGATTTTTAAAAATCTACTCATATTCGCATCACCCTAAACTTTAGCTGTTTTGATATTTCTGAGTCCTTGCACAGTCCTTGTCCATAAAACTTGATAATTCTGAGAGTGACAATAACTTATGCATTATGCATTTTAGCCTCTAAACTAAATAAGATGACTTTAGATTTATAAAAGCTTGTATCAGTGAATGTGCTTATATTTCAATTTTTTCCTCTTTTCTGTTTATTCCTCTGCACTCACCCCACCATGCACCAACTGAAATAAAACATCCTGGTTTGTTTGTTCCTAGAACATTTATACCTTTCAGCAGAACAGAATCTTCTACTGTCCCTACCCACCCCGTGCCTCCTACTTGTTCAGGGTTTTCTTCTCAGGGTCTGATGGCAGCCAAGATTGGGAAGCTGGCTGGGAAGGGGTACCTGTGTAAATCTTGGTTATTTATTATTTGCTGTGTGAATTTCAGTTCAGTTTCCCCATCTGTAAAATGATGACATTAATACCTGTCTGAGAGGTAAATAAAATACAGGATTTTACATTTTGCACTTATTTGTAACATTGGATAAATGATCATTGTATTCATTTCCTAGGGCTGCTGTAACAAACTACCACAAATTGGGTGCCTTGAAAATAACAGAAATTTATTCTGTCACAGCTCAGGAGACCAAAAATCTACAATCAAGGTATTGGCAGGGTTGGTTCCTGCTGGGGGCTCTGAGGGAATATCTGCTCCATGTCTACCTCCTAGCTTCTGCGTTTGCTTTCCATTCCCGGGCTTGTAGCTGCGTCACTCCAGTCTCTGCCTCCATTATATCACGGCCTTTTCCCTTCTGTGCATGTCGTGTCTTCTTATGAGGACATTGGCCACTGGATTTAGGACCCACCCTCATCCAGTATGACTGCCTCTCAACTAATTACACCCACAGAGACTATTTCCAAATAAGATCATTCTTGGCTGGGCATGGTGGCTCACACCTGTAATCCCAGCACTTTTGGAAGCTGAGGCGGGTGGATCACTTGAGGCCAGGAGTCCAAGACCAGCCTGGCCAACATGGTGAAACCCCATCTCTCTCAAAAATACACAAATTAGCCTGGCATGGTGGAATACACTTGTAATCACAGCTGCTTGGGAGGCTGAGGCACAAGAATCGCTTGAACCCAGGAGGCAGAGGTTGCAGTGAGCCGAGATCTTGCCAGCCTGGGTGGCAGAGTGAGACTGTCTCAAAAAAACAAAAACAAATAAGGTCATTCTTCAGTTCTGGGTGGACATGAATCTTTTAGGGACACTGTTCAACCCACAACAGTAACTATCATCATGGAAGCATGTGAGAACACAGCTTGTTCCTTTTATCTGCACTGGCAAAGTCTTGCAGTGTCATGCACCTTAGAATGATACCAAGGCTTTCCTGGAAGAAATGTGCTTTCTCTTAAATTGCAAAATTCCCTGCCTGTAAGGCAGCCCAAGGCAATTCACATGCTGTCCCTGAGCCTCTTGTTTTCTCCTCTGTGGAATGATTGTTAATTTACCAACCAAGAAATACTGCTTGGCCCTCCACATGATGCCTGCAGAGTCCGATAATAACCAAAAATTGTCCTTGAGATTACTAATGGATGTGGAGAGATTTACCATGATTTTGGTGTTCTCCAGTCATGCACACTCAATTCTCAGATGACCTCTAGATCACTGACACGGAGAAGGAAAACAAACTCTTGTAAGCTACAGGGCCCTGGCAAGAGAGATGACATTTTCAGGCAACGTCTGTCTCCTAAGGTGTCACAGTTCTCTTTCCCTGCTCTTCCCAAAGGCTGGGAGAAAAGAGAAGAGAAGCAGGGAGACAAGAGAAAAGCAGCAGCTTTATTTACTGAGTGACAGAAGCAGATTTCTTGGTTGTTTGGTGGTGGTTGTTTTCTTGGCTCCCAGAAGATCTCACATATCCATTGCCAGCACTTGGCAAGAGCATTTGTTCTTGGGGAGTGACCAGCTCCCATCGTCACCCCGAGCTACGAATTGAAACCACAAACCAAGCTGTTAAGTCCCTGTTCCCAGCAAAAGGCTTTGCGTTCATGTCATCCTGCACCCTTTTTACTCCACAGGGGGAGAAGCACTACACCTAATCCTCTTACCTGCTGTAGGCAACGTGGCAGAGAATTCTCTACCTGGGACTTCAGTGCACAAGTTTTCTGTGAAGTTGTCAGCATCACTGTCACCTGTGATCCCACGATTTCCCCAGATAATCAACTCAAATCCCCTCACTGAAGCCTTCAGGGTGATTCAGCTGTCAGGCACCTACTTTGAAGTAAGCAACAACTTACCAACATGGGTGTTGTCTGCAAAGAGGTGATCCTGAAAATGAGGGTGGATGGGATTCCAGATAGGTGATTAATTCCTCCATTCTGGTTTAATCTTCCCTCTTGTAAGATCCAGAAGTCCTGTTTGAGATATCCTAGGGCCTTCTGTGCTAAGATGCCTGTGTAGCCTTTGGACCTTCTCCACTCCATACAGTTCACATAAGCATTATACTCAATGTGTTGCAAATAGAAGGCTGCTTCTTCTTGCCTCCACCCCTCACAGGACATCAGGTGTTAGGTGTGCCTACAGTATCTAAATCCTTTGGGTGGAGTAGTTTGGATATTGATCTCCTTAAAAGCCATGCCCTGATGAACTTGTGTCTAGTGATTCTGCTTTCCTATGAGTCTGATTTTTTCGGAAGATAATCTAAGAGGAGACTTGTTTAATTAAAAAGCCATACACCCTTTAATAAAAATATAAGTCTAACTGTCCAGCCCTACCATGTGAATGTTTCCTCTTGGATAATTCAGAGCCAACCATCGGCATTCAAGAGGCATGCCTCTGCTGCTCTGTTTTCTAGTTTGTCATTTGACTCTTTTCCAAAGCTGTCACTTGCCTAAAGCAGGGACAAGCCTGCTTCTTGCATGCTTTCCACTGGTAACCGCAGAGGACTTCTAAGGTGTCTTTAGGGTCCCATGTCTGGCTCTGCCTATTTTTTCAGTATTCCCTGCCCCTACCTCCTTCCTCAACTGGCCTGGGAAACTCCTGCTGTTATCATCAGCTCTGCCATTGGTCCAACCTGCCATTCCTCTGGGTCATGAGTCAGGGTTACTTCCCTGAGGTTCCCACCAGGTGCTCTTAAACTCAGCTTATCATTAATCACTAGGGGAGCTTGGAAAAAGCATGCATACTGGGGCCCTGTAGCAGACCTGCGGAACCCATGACTCGAGGCCAGAGCCCAGATTTCTGGTATTCTCATCACCCCGGGGGAGCCCTCGGGGAGGTAAGGCGCACACAGTCAGTCTACATTGCAGCATGCGGTTTACACTCCTGGGTCCCAGATGCTGGTTCTGTGACTGAACTGCCCTCTCCACTGACTCCCTAGACATCCAGCTTGTCTTTAACAGCTGCTGCTGCTCCTCAGTTCCTGTAAGCCTTGTCAATTTCTTACCCTCATACAGCGAGTTGTGTACACTAGGTACTGTTGACAGTGCTTTGCATGTGTTTGCTTTTCTCATCTCAAAACATAAGGATTGTATCTATCTTATAACCTCCTTTTCACAGATGGGGAAAATGAAGCACAGAGAGGTTATGTAATTTACCCTGGGTTGCACAGCTAGTAGGTAGCTGAAATTGGAAGCCAGGCAGTCTGGCTCCAGTGCTCTCATTTTAAAAAACAGCTTTATTGTGTATAATTCACACAGCATATAGTCTAGCCATTTAAATTGTACAATTCAGTAGTTTTTAGTATATTCACAGTCATGCAAGCATCACCACAATCTAATTTTAGAATATTTTCATCACCTCAAAACAAAACCCTGTACCCATTAGCAGTCACTCACCTATTCCCTCATCCCCTCAATCCCTGGCAACCACTAATCTACTTTGTCTTTATGGATTTGCCTATTCTGGACATTTCCTATGAATGGAATCATTATAGTATGCTGTCTTTAATGACTGACTTCTTTCACTTAGCATAAACTTCCAGGGGTTACCCATATTGTAGCCTGGATCAGTACTTCATTGCTTTTTATGGCTGAATTATATTATATTCCATATTTTGTTTTTTCATTCATCAATTGACAGACATGTGGGTTGTCTTCATGTGGGAGTTCTCCTCCTCAGCATTTATGGTCTACAGCCTTTACTGATGAAAATGACCATGCTCCTTTGAATTTGCAGAGAGGCTCCAAGGCACATTCACATACCTGATCTCTTTTTTTTTTTTTTGAGATAGAGTTTCACTATGCTGCCCAGGCTGCACTTGCATTCCTGGACTCAAGTGATCCTCTCACCTCAGCCTCCCCAGTAGCTGAGACTACAGGCACTGCACCACCACACGCAATTTGATCTCCTGATTGTTACAACTAACATTAATATCATCACTATTTAGAAATGTTTTATTCCTATTTTAGATATAACAGAGATGCAGCAAGTTTAAATGATTTATCTGAGATCATATAGCTATAAAAGGTAAAATAAGAACTTCATTCAGTCTCCTGATTTCCAGTCCCAGGCTTTCTGTCATATTGCCATGCACATCTATCGCTGTTTGGGTGAGCTCTCAACTCTGTCTTCATGGGACCTGCTCTTCTCACATTCCATGGGATTCAAGCAGGGTTGTCAATCAAGGAAGAATTCCATCCTGTTCCTAACCTCTAGAAAGGGCAGATTGCTTAGTACCTCAACTCAGCTAGGCTCAAGTGTTTGGTGTACCTTCCTAGTCACATGCACTCCTTGCACCACACTCCACAGTTGCGTACAACCCTGTGTTGGTACTAAGATGGCCACAGTTTCACAACTCATGAAACTGTTCTTAAGAACTGATTGCTTCTCCCCAGAAACTACTCAACATCATCTACCATCTCTCCAAGAAGATCCTGCTTTCCAACCGAAATCACTCACAAGAGTTACTCCTGCAGCCTTCCAGACATGAAAATCTCTGTGGCAGAACCTGGCCCCTCCTTTGATAGCCTTGACTTTCTGGAGGATGGCAAGTCTAGGTCACCATTTCTTGTGACTCATTTGTACTTTCTGAGGGTAAACTCCAAATTATGCAAGAGGCCAAGCCTCATTGGGACACAGCTATTGAGACTTCTGGTGGTGTAGGGAGTGGTGAGGAGGGGTAATGATAATAATGAGGAGGAGGATGCTAACATTTCATTAACAAGGCATTTACCATATGCCAGCAATTTCCCTAAATATTTTGTGAAGGCATTCATCTAATCCTCATAAGAATGCTGTGAAGTGATGTACTGTTATTTGCACACTGAAGACGGGAAAACTGAGGCATAGAGTGGTTGAGCAACTTGCCCAAGTTCACACAGCTAGGAGATGGCAGGCTTGAGATTTGCAATCAGGCAGGCTGTTCCAAGAATCCTTGTTCATAGCCCTCATACTGCACTGGTTTGCTATTGCCCAGCAAGAGGGATGTTGGATCCTCATTCAGCCACTTGTAGCTAATCATGGGTCAAGGGTATTCTCCTGGAGCAGCACCAGAAGCATAGCTTAAGAGGCCAGGGAGGAGTGACTGCCAGCTGGCTGTGGAAAGAGGGGCTCTCTGAGATCCTCTGGAGGCCAGCACATGCCCCTCTCATTTGTCCATCTCTGAGCCTGACTCCTCTCTTTTCCCATCTACCGTCGTGAGCACTGTGGCCTACAAATGTGCTCGGCCTTATCCAGAACAACCTCAAATTTAACATGCCTAAAGCAACACTTACTGTCTTCCGCTAAAACTCTGTGGCAAGATTGCCCACAACCAAATTGAGGCTCCACCACTCCCAGCTATGATCTTAGGAGAGCTCCTTCGCCTCCCTCTCCTAGTTAATCTCCTTAAATGTGAAATGGAGGAAGTTTTATCAACCTATGGTCATTGTGATAATTAAATGAAATGCTCCACAAAATGACTTGGCAAGTGTGGCACAAAAATGCTCAATAAATGCCGGTAACAACAACAACAACAAGAACAGTTTTTCCATTTGCATTGAGAGCAACCTCATTCTTCTGGTTCCAAGATACAACTTTTTTGGACCATTTTTTCACTGTTCTATTTCCTTCCTCTGGGGTGTGAGAGCTACTCCCCAAGGAGAAGAGGCTGGCAACAGGTAATACTGAGGTCAAGGATCTATCCAAGCTTGGCGTGCAGGAGGGGGCTCCAGGCTTAGCAGGGAGCCAGGGTGTAAATCAGGAAGCCAGGGTGTAAATCATGACAGTGGATCATCTCAACAGAAGTCCACCTGCTTTAGTGGACATATATTCCTCGAACAGTTTTTGACTACTTAATGATTAGAAAAGACACCATTGCAGAGTGTTTGCTCAGTGCCAGACAGTCTTCTAAGTACTTCCCATAGATTAGCTCATTGAATCCTCATAACCCAAAAAGTAGGTGTTATTATCTCCATTTTACAGATGGGAAAACTGAGGCATAGGAAAGTCAAGCAATGGGAAGACTGGGCTTTGAAGCCAGTCAGTTTGGCTCCAGCGTCTATGTGTTTGACCCCTGTGCTGCCCCTCATTACCATGTGCCCAGCATAGAGACCAGTTCATCTCCACTTATGTGCCTCCTAGGCTGCTTCTGTTCACCGGTAGACACAAGAATACGTCTATCCACCCCCCAACAATCCTCCATACCCTCTTCCTTCACCACAAGTACTCATTCACATCTGTGGCCCTGTTCTCCTCTTAACCAACCTAGAACTTGCAGCGTCCGACACAATACCTACCAACTCCTCCACGAAGCCTTCCCCAGCTAAACACAGTTCACAGTGAACTTTTCTCTCCTTCAGTTTCCATAGTACCTTAACCTAGCTTTTTAATACCTTGTATCATTCTTCAGCTGTTTAACTAGGGCAATGATTATTTCCCTAGTTACAATCACATGGAAACAAACTCAGGGAAAGGGAAGGTGATTTTCCCAAGGCCACCCAGAAGTTCAGTGGTGGAAATGGAATTAGAGCCAAGTTCTGTCTTCACTGCAAGATGCTGAATGTCTCATCATCTGGCCCCAATCATATTAATAACTAAAAGGTTATATTGGCATAATTAAGGACATGCATGGAATTTAGTCCTCAGTGTCCCGAAGGGCTCCAGGCTTTCTGGGAGTTCAAGGCTCTAAGTTGCTGGGAGTCTGTGCCTATAGATACGAAGAGTCACAGGCTGGTCTCCTGTTGGTTTGAGCAGGACCCTCCCAACACAGACCACCAGAGTTCCTGCTGGCAATAGCTCTAGATTCTGGTGATGTCTCTCTGGCCCTGGTTCCTCACATCTCTCCCACATCTCCAAAATACTGATAGTGCAGACAACAAAAGCTCCTGACAATGGAAGAATGTATGGAAAGGCACAAAGAAAGTGAACAGTCTGTTGATTAAGTAAATATCATTACTTACGTAGATGTATCTTTCACCTCTTGTTTATTTTTGGATGTGGCTCTGGGAAAACTAGAATGAAGTGATGAGTCAAGATATCACTTAACGGCAATCCCAGGAAAGCTCAGTATTCTTTCTTAACAATGAGGAAATCCAACTATATTCAGGGTAGTTAAAGGATTTTTCTAGGAGCCTACCCCCAAGTAGTGGAGGGCTTTCTGTTTTTTAATTATCAGGCTTTCCATCTCCAGTCAATTGCATCAGAATGTCTCCTATTTTTCTTTCCTAGGAAATGCAGCATCACATGCAGGAGTCCCTTTGGTGAAGTATCATAGAGCTTATGTTGGAAAGACTAAGGCAAAACAACTGGTTCCTCTGACAGTGAAAGAATGCTGGTTTCCGGGATGCCAGATGCTTCCTTCCTAGGAATATTCCTTTGCAAAGTGCATGCATGCAAAACAGATCTTCTTTCACAAGGTTACTAAGAATTTTGCACTTCGTGTCAGGTTGTCACCACTGGGAAGGAACAACTAGATTTTGGAACAGAACCAAACATATTTGATTTGCAGATTTATGTGAAGGATGAGGTTGGTGTCACAGACCTGCAAGTCCTGACCTTCCAGGTAACAGATGTGAACGAGCCACCCCAGTTTCAAGGCAACTTGGCGGAAGGTAGGATACACCAGGATGTGCACTGCAGCCCAGACGGTGGCATCAGGGAGGGCCCTGGGGGACAGAGAGAAACAAAAAGAAAATAAACAAACAGCTGTTTCCCTGGAAAAGGCAGCTGCTTAATGAGCAGGGAATAAATGAAATGTCCTCCAGCTCAACACTCCCAATCATAATGCAAAGCCCTTTACAGGCAGGGTTTCTCCTGGTCCCCTCCCAGTCCCGGGCAGGAAACTGAAGCTCGGAGAGAGACCTCGAGTGGATCATTGTGGAGGAACCTGGCTGAGCCGCCCCTAGGTTCATCCCTGTGTACCCCAGTCACTGACTGGCTTGTTCATTCTCCCCATGGACTCTCACTCCTTGAGGGCAGTGTGTGTCTGCTACAATAGGGACAATGTAAGGGACCAAAGTACACAGTAACTAACATCTTACAGGATCTCCCCCAAGCTCATGGCTTTAAGCACCATCTCTATTCTGACAACTTTCAAGTCTGTCATTTCAGTCCAGGTTCTGCCCTGAACTGTGGCAGTCATAACACACATATCCACCTTTCTCACCCAGCATCTCCACGGATGTTTAACAGACAGCACAAACTTAACGTGCTTCTGAACCAAACTCCTGGCTTCCTCTTCACCCTCCACCCTGCACTCCCCACCCAAATCTGCTTCTCCTGTATCTTTCCCATTTTGGTTAGCAGTAACTCCATCCTTCCTGTTGCTTGGACCAAGCCTTGAGTCATCCTTGACTCCTCTCTCTTTCACACTTGACATGAAATCCATTAGGAAATCTTGCCAGCTTCTAAATATACCCAGAACCTGACCCCGCCCTAGTGTCTGCATCACTACCACCATGGTCCAAGCCACTCATCCCTTCTCACCTGGATTGTTGCAATGGCTGGCAGCTGGCCTCCCAGCCCCGCTGCAGTCTGTTTTCCATACAGCAGCCAGGGGGATCCTATTAAAACATCAGTTAAATCAAGGCACTCTGCTTAAAACCCTACAAGAAATTCCCGTCTCACTCAAAGGGAGTCTTCTTAAGAACCCATTAAATCTGGCAAGCTGCCTACATTCCTTACCCTCCCACCCCTCCTCCTTTCCCCTTCTCCCCCTCAGTCCCTGTGACCCAGTCTCTGGCTCCCTTACTGACCTGGGAATGCCTCAGACATGACCCTACCTCAGCATTTTGCTTTTGCTGATTCCTCTGCCTCCCCTCCTATCTCCTGGCCCTTCCTCGTTTCTTTAAGGCCAGGTGCAGTGGCTCATACCTGTAATCACAGCACTTTGGGAGGCCAAGGTGGGAGTATTGCTTAAGGTCAGGAGTTCAAGACCAGCCTGGGCAACAGGGTGAAACCCTAACTCTACAAAAAATACCAGTATTAGCCAGGTGTGGTGGCAGGTACCTGTAGTTCCAGCTTCTCAGGAGGCTGAGGTGGGAGGATCACTTGAACCTGGCAGGTCGAGGCTGCAGTGAGCTGTGTTTGTGCCACTGCACTCCAACCTGGGTGGCAAGGCAAGAACCTACCTCAAAAAAAAAAAAAAAAAAAAAATATCTTGACAAGTGTCATGCCCTTCCCCGCTACAGTGAACCTTCCATAGCCACTTTATTAAAATTGTAACCCAACTCACACTTCCTTCCCCGATATTTCTCATAATGTTTCTCACTAATATACACAGATTTTACTCAATTATTTTGCTATCCATATCTTCCCACGGAAACGGAAGTTGCTTGAGAGTAAGGTTCTGTTTTGTGAGCTGCTGTATTCCTAGTGTGTAGTCAGTGTTTGGACATAGCCCTCAGTAGATTTTTTTTTTTTTTTTTTTTTTATGAAGCATGAGACTGTCAAAAAGGGAGTGAAAGCTCAAGCTTAGATGTAAGGCATCTAGATTTGAATTTTGATTCTATCATGTCCTAGCTAGGACAACTTCATAGCTTCCCCGAGTCTCAGTGTTCTCATTTGAAAAGCACTAATTACACTAAAAGAATAAATACAATAGCTGCTTTATATTAACAGAACTGTTACGAAGATGAAAATAGAAAATGTATGTTAAGTCCTCAGCATGGTGCCCCCAAAACAGTGAGTTACTTTTTTTTTTTCTTTTTTTCTTTTTTTTTTTTTTTGAGATGGAGTCTCGCTCTGTGGCCCAGGCTGGAGTGCAGTGGCGCAATCTCAGCTCACTGCAAGCTCCGCCTCCCGGGTTCACACCATTCTCCTGCCTCAGCCTCCCAAATAGGTGGGACTACAGGCTCCCGCCACCACGCCTGGCTAATTTTTTGTACTTTTAGTAGAGACGGGGTTTCATCGTGTTAGCCAGGATGGTCTCGATCTCCTGACCTCGTGATCCGCCCACCTCGGGCTCCCAAAGTGCTGGGATCACAGGCATGAGCCACCGCGCCCGGCCAAGTTACTTTTCATATTGTCCGTCATCACTCAGAAAAAAGAAAATGCCCCAATGAGAGCTCTGTGGCCCCTCGGTCAGTGCTGGTACCGCCTGCTCCTCCCTCCTCCCGCATCACCGTGAAAAACTCTGAAACAGATGAAATCAATTTTTGGTTCCTCCCTTGAGCCTCTGTAGCCCTCCCCTACTTATTCTGTCTATCTCTGTTCCGCTGTAAGGTCCCTCATTTCAGCGGCTCATTTCTGCGGAGTTGCTAAGTGTCCTTAAAGGGGTAACTTAGCACAGTTGAGGAGGGATTTGCACATTAAAGTGGATTCAGCACATGGGGAGCCTCACACCAGAGGTTCCTACCTGGGTTCACTTCCCAACTCTCTGCCTCTTCACCTCCTCCTTTCCCCAACTCAAACAGCATCACCCTGGAGCACCTCTCAACAGAGGACATGAATGCAGACTCGGTACCCGCTTGGCCAACCCTAGCACTTTATGAATTCCCCTAAATGGATCCACGCAGGACAGTTGGCCAGTGGTCTTGCTCATGGATTTTTTTATTGCGTTCTTGGCCCCACGATGCCAATGCGCTTGATTCCCTTGGTTGTGTACAGCTGCCCTGATTTTGGAATTTCCCCATTTTTGCTTTAATAAGATGTTTCTTATTCCACTTTGGACACTGGTATAGGTCTACACCTCTACGTAGTAGAAGGAGCAAACCCTGGATTCATTTACCAGGTTGAGGCCTTTGATCCAGAAGACACAAGCCAAAACATTCCCCTTGGTGTAAGTGTCCTTATATGGAAGAGGTGGTGTTTGTCTGTGTTAGGTTAGACACAGGAGCCTGCTGTCCTGAGTCTTGGTGGGGTGTGTTTGGGCGTGGCAATCGGGGGAATGTGCTGTCCACTTTCAAACGCAGTGTATGCGGGATAGTTGGAATGAATAAAGGGGCTCTGGGGCCAGACACTCTAGAGTGGATTTGTGGCTCTGTGTGATCTAGGCCAATCTGTTACCTCTCTAAGCTTTAGTTTCTTCATCTGTAAACCAAGAAGAGTATCAGCACCTATCGCAGTAGAGAAGCTGTGAGTATTACGCAGACAATGCATGTAAAACCATTTAGTGCAGTGCCTGGCATATCATAACTGCTCAATATTTTAAAAATCAAAGCTGATAAAAACCAGCTTTATTTTAAAATCATAAAATGTACACCCCAAATCCAAGCATTTACATACCTTTCTCAAGATATGAAGCCAAGCTGCTTAGAGCCAAGTTTAAAAAATGAAAAGAGGCCAGATGCGGCGGCTCATGCCTGTAATCCCAAGATAGGAGGATGGGTTGAACCCAGGAGTTTGATACCAGCCTGGGCAACATAGTGAGACCTCATCTCTACAAAAAATAAAAAAAATAGCTGGGCATGGTGGTGTGTGCCTGTAATTCCAGCTACTCGGGAGGCTGAGGTGGGAGGATCACTTCAGCCTAGGAATTTGAGACTACAGTGAACTATGATCATGACACTGCACTCCAGCCTGGGCAATAGAGCAAGACCCTGTCTCAAAAATAAATAAAAAAATAAATAAAAGTTAAAGAGTCCACAGAATTCTAGGTTGTAGAGCAGGAGATTGGGTCCTGGGAATTGCCTCATGGTTCAATCTGAGACAGCAGATGTCTCTTCTCTCCCTTCTTAATCAGTTTTCTTAATGTAGCTACTAGTGGGGCAACTGTAACCACCAATTCTCAGGTGAAGCCTCTTAGTTGGTCCCTGGGAGTGGATGCCTTAGCTCCTGGCTCCGCCCACTAACATGCCCTGTGCACACACTGCAGCTGAGCAGCCCGGGTTGGAGAGGGGAAAAAAAGGCGAATCCCACCCAACTAACTTTGGAGCAGGAAACCCTTCTGCCGACCCTGCCTTACACAGAATACTTGAAATATGACACTCGGGGAATTGGTAACACCAGGAGGCTGTTTCTACTGTTTGTTGCATGATTTGCAGCTTCAATTGGACTACTTTTTCTAACAGGAAGAAATGAGCCTCGGGAATGCTAGGACCAATATATATAGTCTACAGACTCTGAAACAAAGCTGTTATAAAATTATTGGATACAACTTAAAGTAAGGGAATAGTCTGTTTTTATTAGAAGATGATCCTGTGTAAAAAAAAAAAAAAATCACCCATTCATTCATTAACTCATTCATTCAGAATTCATTCATGTTAATATTTGTATGAATAAATGAATATGCAAACATTTAATGGGTGTCTATATGTTAAGAGCAATCCTAGGTGCTTGAAATGCATACTTCTTAACATCCTTCTCATACTAGTTAGGAAAGTGTCTGCAAATAACAAAACTTAACCATGGGAGTGTACATGGGAACTTTTTTTCTTCTCTAATAAGTCTAGACGCAGGCAGGCAGTTCAGTACTGGTGCAGCTGCTACCATCAGGAGCCTGGGCTCTTCCTACATTTCTGTTTTTCTAAACAGAGCATGTTTGTTGGCACTGTCCTCTTTTTCTCACCTCATGATTGCGAGATGGCTGCTGCACCTCCAGGATTTACTTCTGAGTTCCATGCAGGAAGAAGAAAGAAGCAAGCAGGGAGGGATACAGGGTAGAGAAGGCAGGCCCAATCTGTCCCTTTCTTTGTCAGGAAAACAAAAACTCTTGGAAGCCCAACCCAGAGGATTTCTGCTACATCTCACTGGCCAGAACTGTGCCCTATGGCCACTTTTGCTTACTGGTGACCCAGGATTCTGGATGGAGATAAGGTCAGAAACCCAAAGTATAGCACCTCACTTACATATTTAGTTGATTTCAACATTTACAAAGAACTCTCTGTGTACCAGGCATCCTATTAGAGACTTTGGAAACAGAGTTGAGTAGGACACATTGACCTCAGGAAGTGTAAACTGAATAGCAGAGATTTATGCGTGGGGGAGAAGGAATAGCTTTTCCTCCCTTGTCAAAAAGTTTACGGCTGACACTCCTATAACAAAGGAGAGATTAACAAGAAGAGAAAAGTGTAACAAATTTGTTTAACCAAAGTTTTACATGACATGGGAGGCTTCATAAATGAAGACCCAAAGACTCCCAGGGAAAACTGTATTTTTATGCTGAAGTTCGATGAAGAATGGGCAGTCGTGTAGAATCGTAACTGGACTAAAAGGGGTATGACCTAAAGGTAATAAACTGAGGGAACTTAGCAAGGCCCTGTTTGTTCAGATTCTTCTTGGTCTGTGGTTGTAGGGTCTGGAATCCTCTAGAATCAGGTTCTTATGACCTACTTTTAGGGGTGGTAGGTCAGAGAATTCCTTTATGATCATGCTTCATGGGAGAAAGTCGGGAGAAATAGGCTTCTTGCTTCTGAGGTTTTTTTCAATTGCCAAGATGCCATATTTTGGGGTATCATGTTCTGATTTCTGACACATGCATACACTAATTACAATTCAGTATGATAATCACTGTAAAGTTTGTATAGGATCCAGTGGGGGCAAATTGGAAAGAATTTCAGTTGTGAAGACAAATATACATTTGTTTTTAAATCTCCACTTTAAATGTATCTCTCCAAATTATGCAGACAGAATAAGGTCATGGCCCCTTTAAAAACACCTCATCAATCAGGTAGTTACCCTTTCAGAGGAGGGAAAGCTGCCCAGGTGGGAAGCAACTGCAGCAGGTGTTGCTCCCTTCAGAAAAAAAAATGTACTGCCATCAAAAGCGTTCTGAGAGCAGCTGCAGGGGCTTGTGGCTTCTGCAGTGAGTTGAGGGGTTGTTTGGGGAGGGGGTACTCAGAGTTGCAGCACATAGTGTTAATGAAATATTTAACACCTGTGCTGGAACTAACAGCTGTACAGAAAGTCGACAGTCAGCCTGCAGGAGCGGTGGACATAATCTGGAAGAAAACTGTCTCAGATTAGAAAAAGGTAATAACAGTTTAGTACATAACATATTATGGGCTTTGTACTTAGACATTTTATTCTGGGCGCTTGGGGGTACTAAGTAGAAGCAAATGACATAGTTAACTTCGTAAAAGTAGAAGGGAGGTGGGTTAACTTGCTACTGACCAACTTGTGCTTCTCAACCTTGGCTGTAAATTGAAACCACTGGGAGAACTTTAAAGAACACAGATGTCTAAGTCCCACCCAGTGAAAGTCTGATGTGATTGGACTTGGATATGGCTTGGGCATCAGGACTATAAAGCCCCCAGGGAATCTAATGCATGGCCAGGGTTGAGGACTGCTGGTTTGTGATGTCATCTCCCAAAATTTCCAAGTCCCACTCCTGGAGTTTTCGAGTCTGAGTCTGCATTTCTGCATTATCTGAGAATAATTTTGCATATTTGGCAAATATCTGAGGCAATTATTCTGATGAAAAAGGCTGGGAACATTGGTTTATTTTGAGAGAGGGTCTCACCTCTATCACCCAGGCTAGAGTACACTGGTGCAATCACGGCTCACTGCAGCCTCAACTTTCCTGGCTCAGGTGATCCTTCCACCTCAGCCTTCCGAGTAGCTGGGACTACAGGTGCCCGCCATCATGCCCAGCTAATTTTTGTATTTTTTGTAGATAGTGTTTCGCTGTGTTGCCCAGGCTGGTCTCAAACTCTTGGGGTCAAGTCATCCACCTACCTTGGCCTCCCAAAGTGCTAGGATTACAGACGTGAGCCACCACACCCAATGGGAACACCGGTTTTTAAGTGTTTTGCAGGCTTTAGAAGTGTGTTCAGGCATTAGAACATACTTAGGCTGATTTTAAAAATGCAGATTCCTGGACATTGCATGAGAACGCTGAGTTTGAATGCAAACCTCCCCGGTGATTCTGATGTACCATGTACTTCGAGAACCACTGGACTGAACGAACAGGGACAGACTTTAAAACACACCAAAGCACATGCCTGAAGTGACCTAGGCTTGGTTTGTGTCTGTCATCTTAACCTGGTGGGGTCTACGAGTCACCCTGCTGGTGGGAGCAACTAGAGAATGAATAATGGATTTTTAAAAATAGCTCTAGGATGCATTTTGAAACCTCAACCCCTTTAAAATGACAAATCTTACAACTCTTCTCCAGCTTAATGAAGCTGTATCACAGTAAATGTAAAATAGGTACTAATCTGGAAGCCACTTGTATTTGCTCCCTTCTTTTTAGTGAAATTTAAAAGGCATGTGCTGGTACATTGTTTGGACCAACACTGTTGAATATTGCACCGGCTCTGTCCAGCAAAGCTATACTGTGAGCCGGAAATGAGTGCTGCATATGTAATTTTAAATGTTCTTGTAGCCACACTGAAAGTAAAACAAAAGCCGGGTGCGGTGCCTCAAGCCTGTAATCCCAGCACTTTGGGAGGCCGAGACAGGTGGATCACAAGGTCAGGAGATCGAGACCATCCTGGCTAACA
>NW_012117677.1:681006-712888 GCF_000951035.1 Colobus angolensis palliatus
CCAGGATTCACATCCAGATATTCTGGCTCCAGAGTTACCAAACTTAATTTACTACCCTAATTTGTGACTGTTGTATTCCAGATGAGTCTAAATGTCCTTCTGAGTTCCCATCATATCCTGTATGTATCCCCTTTGGAGCACCTCCCCAAACCTTTGTTCCCTCAGTTGACCATAAGATTTTGGAGCGTAGGGCCTGTCTGTCTTCTCTGTATCCCAAGACCTTATCACGCTTGGGACCAACCAGAATTGGAGACCAAGCTCCTAGAGCATTTCAAAACACATGTGGAAGGACGCCCTGATTCAGATACATACAGTAAATCTCCTCCCCAACCCACGAGTCTCTAAAACCCAGTTGTTCTATCATATGTAGCTTCAGGCTCTGATTTATGGATATGCGAGGCTTCTCTGTAGGGAAGGCTCTGCTCAAAGACACAGGATGGCTCTGTGTGTGGGCAGCTGCAGGCCTAGGCAATTGCTGCCAGGCCACGAGCTGGCATATTAATGGGGAGCTTGGGATTTAAACCCCACATCTGGGAGTACTGCCAAGGTACTTGCACAATTTGTGGGGCTGGAAGAAGGGTGCTCTGTGGAATCACCCAAATATTTCCCCTTAAAATGAGCAGAAAACACCTAAATGATCAGCAAGAACGATTTAATAAAATAAACCCCTGTAGTAGGATGCTGTGCCATCGTTAACTAACTAGCCTGTAAAATAAGACTCAAGAATAGGGGTAAATGCTCAAGATATAAATGCAAGGAACAGATATTATAATTTTGATGACAACATCATCCAACTATTTTTGGAGGGTATACGTTTGCATAGGAAAGAACAGAAGGCTAATCACCAAAATGAGATTTAATAGGTGGCATATTTCATTTCTTTTTTATACTTTTCTGTCTGCCTCGGTTTTGTATAAAATATGTTCATTACAACTAGAAAAACATTATTAAATAATAAACAAAAGGAAACATTAAAAAATGGCTTGGAAACCTTATACTGGCCTCAAAGGAGGCCTTTCATCTATCTTGTGTGCACACTTGCTTCTTGTACTGGAAGCTCAGCAGCACTCATAACACAGCAAATCGCTGGGTTGGAAACCTTGGCAGGTGTTTCCTTTGATTCTAGACTTCAGGGGCTGTGGCTGTGGTTGCAAAGCCTCCACTGATGATCTGATCCAGAGATCTAAGGCCTTGAGGATAGAACATCCCTCATCCTAGCAGGAAATAATGAAACCTTCTAACCTTAAAGCCCTTTAGAAGAAATGAATATAAACATGTAAGTCTCTAGCGTTGCTGCGAGCCTTCATATTTTACGGCATGCATTCTCATTTAATCCTCAATAACATGAAGGAGGAATTGGTTGTATCAGCCCTAAGTTATGGGCAAGAAAGGCACTTGTCCCAGACCTTGTGGTGAGGACCAGAGCTTAAGCCAGACGCAGTGGCTCATGCCTGTAATCCCAGCACTCAGGGAGGCAGAGACAGGTGGATCACTTGGGCTCAGGAGTTCAAGCCCAGCCTGGACAACATGGTGAAACCCTGTCTCTACAAAAAATACAAAAAAAAAATTAGCCAGGTGTGGTGGCACACACCTGTAGTCCCAGCTACTCGGGAGGCTGAGGCAGGAGAACGGCATGAACCCGGGAGGCGGAGATTGCAGTGAGCTGAGATCCGGCCACTGCACTCCAGCCTGGGTGACAGAGCGAGACTCCGTCTCAAAAAAAAAAAAAAGAAAGTAAAACAAAATAAGTGAAATTAATTTTAATAGCTTATTTAACTCAGTATATTCAAAATATTTCACCATAGTCAACATAAAATGATTAATGAGATATTTTGCATTTTTTTCCCATACTCAGTGTTCAAATTTCATGTGCATTTTACACTTACAGATCATCTCTGTGCAGACCAGCCACATTTTAATGCTCATAGTCACACGTACATGAGGGTAGTGGCTACTGCATTAGCCAGGCACAGGCTTAGATCTAGCACTGGTTACCCCTTCCTGGGTACCTTCTGTGCTGTGGTGGGCATGCAGGTAGAGCTTGGAGGTATGCATTAATAATGGGCTCAGAACGTGAGAAGGATGATCTGCATGTGAATAATTATATTTACTGGCATTTCTTCTTTGGTTACTCCCCCACCTCTTCTCCACTCCCTGAAGGAGGCTCTTTGAGACCACCCTCCTCCCATTCAACTCCCACACTCTCTGCTTCCCCCTCTGCTTGGAAATGGCCACCGTGACTGCAAAAGAGCCTCCTTGGAGACTCCCAGGATGTTAATCAATCTCGCAGCTGGAGGCAAAATGATCTAGTGCAGCAATTTCTCCATTAAGGGGCTTTCTCTTGGCCTTTCCATTGAGGAAAGGCTTTTGCATAAAATGCAATGTGCTTTGTCTTCACCAGGGCAGACAAAGGATTAACTTAAAAGAGCAATAACCTAGCTACTACCTGGACTTTTGGGAGGGCAGCAGGGGCCATTGTTTTCTTTCTATCTTCATCTTGCTCATGGCTGTAGGAAGTGGCAGCCGGTTGTGAGTTTTTGTTTTCCTGTGAATAAAGTGGTCGTCATATGCTAAACCTGGCCCTATCAAGGGTCCTAGCTGGATGGGATCTTGCAGGTCTATTGAGCAGTACTTTATTTCTGGATGAGGGAAGGAACTGAGGGGCCAGGTAACTCCAGTGAGAACCTGGAGTTACCTTCTACTCTGTTCTGGCAAGTTCTGCCACTGGCTTCCCACCCCATTGTTTTCTGAGTGACAGCATCCCTGTCCCCACTGTACACCCCCACCTGCCCCACTCATTCAGCTGCCCTGGTGTCTGCCTGCCAACTCAGGAGTCACCACCTGAAGTCTTAGCAAAAGGCGTTCCTCATTCTACTCCAGGTTCTTGTTAGAATGCTTATAAAAGGAAAAGGCAATGGTATTGGACAATTCCCACTCCAAATATGTGGTCACTGCTGGCTGTTTGTATGTTGAGAGGGACACTCAAATAGATGGGAATCATTGTTGTTAAGATTAGCAAAGCCTGAATCTTGCAGCACAGAACCCAGGCCGATTATGGAAAAAGAATGACAGAGTGTGAGGGCATAGGATCTGCAGCTTTATCAGTGAAGGATTACATTAATAACAGCATTTTGCATTTGTCATCCTGTCTCTTCTTAAAAACATTCAAGTACTTGCCTATAACCCACTTAGCTCATCCTCAGAACAATGAACCACAAGCAGGAGCCACGTTAAGGGCTTGCAGTAGGTAGTTTTTTAACGGTAGTTTTTTTCTTCTAGGCACTCTTCCCTCCTTCTTCCTCCACGTCCCACCTCTGAGCTGAGGCAAGGGTGGAATAGGGGAAAACAAAGAGAGGAATTGAGGCTTTTACAAAATATTCAGCTTCCATTGAAAAATATAGGAATGTGGCAACGTATTTGTAACTTGCTGCAGTCCTGAGTGCTCTGGCCTTCTGGGGTGGGTTTGGGGCCATGTACTCAGTGGCTTGTGGAGCCATTGACACTCCCTGGATGTGGGCAGAATAAGGGTCTTTCCCTCTGGAAACTCGGCCTGTGGTGGCCTGGTAGTTGACTCCTCTATTCTATAAAAGACAAGAAGCTGAATTCTTGTTTGTTTCTACTGCAGGCCTGAAAGCAACTGATAGCTGCAAAGTGGCACAGGTTGAATCATTGGCCTGTGACTCCGTCTGCAGTGGGGAAGTGAGCCTGGAGGTGGCATTCCCCTCTTACCCCAGGGAGCCTGACATTTCTGGAAACTGGGCCAGCTCCCTCCCACCTTCCTTTCTCCCTACACCAAGGCACAATCAAGGGTGAATGGGACAGGAAGGATGGGCTTCTAGTCTTCCAAACTAAAGCTTTTGTGTCTGAGAGCAAACCTAGCTGCAAAGGGGCTGCAAATAGAGAAACCTGGGGTGGTGGTAAAGAAATATTCCCAGCAGGAAAACCAGAGAGCTTGTCTGACAAGCATTTGTTAACTGAATTGATCTGATTACTCAGGACTTTTCTTAGCCAGGACTGGGGGCAGAGAGGGGCTGCAGTTGCTTTTCATTCCATTTAATTTCTGTTTTCCAAGAATGAATATCAAGGGAGCAGCTTTGATTAAACAAGCCTTTAAAAAGGGGGAGAAAATGCCAGGTTTTACAGAGAGCCTTGCTGAGTTGCTGGCAAATGGCCACATGACACAATATTTTTAGTCTTTGGATATTATCTCCTTTCTAAGTACAAAACTGCTATTCCCATTAACACAGCTCTTAGGTTCAGAGAAAAAAGAAATTAGCCTGGTGTTAAAAAGAAAAAAAAATCAAGATTCCAGGAAATCACCCACTTAATCGAAATTAAAAAGAAAATTCTTGTGTGCCTAATTCTACAGTTCTCCACATCCTTTTTATCTGCTGCTGTTTTTCTTTTTTCCTTTCTTTCCTTTCTGCATGAGTTGTTGAGACTGTGGGCCCAACTGGAGAAGATTTTATAGCCAAGTCTAGCATTATCACATTCAAATAGATTTTTAAAAAATGTTTTGCAGGATGGTTTTTTGTTGTTGCTTTTTTAAGATTTCTCTAAGGTGGGAATGTTGATCTTACTTAGATGGGAAATGAACAAGAAGAAAACCCCAATATTTAACATCGAACAAATATTTATTGAGCATCTATTATGTGCTAGTCACTGAGGATATAGGAGTGAATAAAATGAAGCCCTTTCCCTCATGGATCCCTTCTGAGGGGACAGCAGTAGTTAACATTTATTGAGGGCTTGCTATGCGCCAGGCATTGTTCTAGCACTTTATATGATAACTCATGAGGCATGCCCTAGTATTATTACTCTTTGTAGGTACTCACATGGCCAGGATTCACATCCAGATATTCTGGCTCCAGAGTTACCAAACTTAATTTACTACCCTAATTTGTGACTGTTGTATTCCAGATGAGTCTAAATGTCCTTCTGAGTTCCCATCATATCCTGTATGTATCCCCTTTGGAGCACCTCCCCAAACCTTTGTTCCCTCAGTTGACCATAAGATTTTGGAGCGTAGGGCCTGTCTGTCTTCTCTGTATCCCAAGACCTTATCACGCTTGGGACCAACCAGAATTGGAGACCAAGCTCCTAGAGCATTTCAAAACACATGTGGAAGGACGCCCTGATTCAGATACATACAGTAAATCTCCTCCCCAACCCACGAGTCTCTAAAACCCAGTTGTTCTATCATATGTAGCTTCAGGCTCTGATTTATGGATATGCGAGGCTTCTCTGTAGGGAAGGCTCTGCTCAAAGACACAGGATGGCTCTGTGTGTGGGCAGCTGCAGGCCTAGGCAATTGCTGCCAGGCCACGAGCTGGCATATTAATGGGGAGCTTGGGATTTAAACCCCACATCTGGGAGTACTGCCAAGGTACTTGCACAATTTGTGGGGCTGGAAGAAGGGTGCTCTGTGGAATCACCCAAATATTTCCCCTTAAAATGAGCAGAAAACACCTAAATGATCAGCAAGAACGATTTAATAAAATAAACCCCTGTAGTAGGATGCTGTGCCATCGTTAACTAACTAGCCTGTAAAATAAGACTCAAGAATAGGGGTAAATGCTCAAGATATAAATGCAAGGAACAGATATTATAATTTTGATGACAACATCATCCAACTATTTTTGGAGGGTATACGTTTGCATAGGAAAGAACAGAAGGCTAATCACCAAAATGAGATTTAATAGGTGGCATATTTCATTTCTTTTTTATACTTTTCTGTCTGCCTCGGTTTTGTATAAAATATGTTCATTACAACTAGAAAAACATTATTAAATAATAAACAAAAGGAAACATTAAAAAATGGCTTGGAAACCTTATACTGGCCTCAAAGGAGGCCTTTCATCTATCTTGTGTGCACACTTGCTTCTTGTACTGGAAGCTCAGCAGCACTCATAACACAGCAAATCGCTGGGTTGGAAACCTTGGCAGGTGTTTCCTTTGATTCTAGACTTCAGGGGCTGTGGCTGTGGTTGCAAAGCCTCCACTGATGATCTGATCCAGAGATCTAAGGCCTTGAGGATAGAACATCCCTCATCCTAGCAGGAAATAATGAAACCTTCTAACCTTAAAGCCCTTTAGAAGAAATGAATATAAACATGTAAGTCTCTAGCGTTGCTGCGAGCCTTCATATTTTACGGCATGCATTCTCATTTAATCCTCAATAACATGAAGGAGGAATTGGTTGTATCAGCCCTAAGTTATGGGCAAGAAAGGCACTTGTCCCAGACCTTGTGGTGAGGACCAGAGCTTAAGCCAGACGCAGTGGCTCATGCCTGTAATCCCAGCACTCAGGGAGGCAGAGACAGGTGGATCACTTGGGCTCAGGAGTTCAAGCCCAGCCTGGACAACATGGTGAAACCCTGTCTCTACAAAAAATACAAAAAAAAAAATTAGCCAGGTGTGGTGGCACACACCTGTAGTCCCAGCTACTCGTGAGGATGAGATGGGAGTATCGCTTGAGCCTGGGAGGCGGAGGCTGCAGTAAGCCATGATAGTGCCACTGCACTGCAGGCTGGGTGACAGAGCCAGACTCTGTCTCACAAAAAAAAAAAAAAAAAAGAACTTGGATTGTGAACCCAGCTCTTCTTATCCAGGCTCTTCCCCTGTTTTCTCGACTCCAATGTGGGAGAAACATAGCAATCTTGATGAGCTGCCATGGGTGGCACAGGCACAGTCCTCCTATGGGCTGGCCCTCAGTGGGCTGTATACATAAACCTGTCTCTTCCTATCAGATCAAGGAGTTCCGGGCAGGGTGTCATCAAGAGAGCTGGGCTGGGAGCCAAGGACTACAAAGACTCTCAACTAAACAGAGATGTAGGAAGGACTTTCCCAATGGCCACATGCCAGGGATTAGATATAAAAACAGCTCTTCTGTATCCCTAAACCAGCTTCCAAGCTATACTGTAAGCCCTTCTACGTTTCATTCTCAGTTCACCTTTGTCCCTTGTTCCTTTAGTCATTTCAATGAGTGATGCTCGTGCATTTTATACCCTGCTATATTGTAAGTTGTTTTTAAGGGTAGTGACAGATCTTACTCACTTTGGTATAGTCCTATTACCTAGTGGGTAGTAGGTGTATTTAAACAGTGTTGGTTAAAGCCAAGGCATAGAATCAAAATCAGAAGTTGTCCAGAAGAAGTGAGAACACAGTGATAGGGATAAGAAGAATGGACTCAGAAGCAGAGCCTGCCTTGACAGGGGCCTTTTATATACTTTCTGTAGTTAGAACAGGATCCACTCGCCAGGTTTTCAGGGTGTGGTCAACCAGGGCTCAGACCAACAGAGCTAGAAGTTTCTGGATTCAAGAGCGATTAAATTGGATAACTGCTCATTTGAACCGCATCCTGATGCATTGAGAATGTTCCAAGGGCTAAGAATATAAAATAGGAAATGAGCACACACATCTTCTGGGGAAGGGTGGGTAGGTGGGCTGATTTCACCAAATTTTTCCCCTTGTTTTTTAGTATTTCCTGATTTCTCCCTCAAAGAGCTTCAGAATGTCTGCTAATGGCACCCTCTTCTCCACAACAGAACTAGACTTTGAAGCCGGACACAGCAGGTAGCCTTGCTACTGACCTTGCTTGAAGTACTATTGATCTGAGGGTCAAGGAAAACATAAGGAATAGGTCACAGTGCAACCTGAGGGTAGCTGGGTGGGGGCCCTTGAGCAGTTTACAGCCTCATTGTAAGCTCAGTTGGTAGTGAACCCCAGAGATGGATGGGGAATAAGGCAGTTGTCTAGGAGGCCTCTTTTGGTCTCCAGAGAACAAGAATGACAGTATGGGAAAGGGTGCCCAAGTACAGGAGTGTCATGAGCAGTGCAAGGTCAGACATAACCAGGTTCATGCACATTTGTGTCTTTCCATAAGGTCAGGTTTTTACTGATGCTATTTCTTTTTTTTTTTTTTTGAGACAGAGTCTGGCTCTGTCACCCAGGCTGGAGTGCAGTGGCGCAATCTCTGCTCACTGCAAGCTCCCGCCTCCTGGGTTCACACCATTCTCCTGCCTCAGCCTCCTGAGTAGCTGGGACTACAGGCGCCCGCCACCACGCCCAGCTAATTTTTTGTATTTTTAGTAGATACTGGGTTTCACCGTGTTAGCCAGGATGGTCTCGATCTGACCTCGTGATCCACCTGCCTCAGACTCCCAAAGTGCTGGGATTACAGGTGTCAGCCACTGCGCCCGGCCATTACTGATGCTATTTCAATCCTAAAAGCCATGAGCTACATGGAATTCTCAAGGAGGCAACTCTGCGTAGACTTCTTGCTGACTCAGTAGTCAGAGCACACAGACTCAAGCCACTCCACAGTTCAGTCAATATTGTAAACCATACACAGTATACTTCATCAGCACATAAATGTTATAAATTAAACATTCTACATCAAACAAAGTAACATTTAACATCATGAGAAAAGGGAATAGGAAAAAGAGGTTAATAAACCAGACCAAGGACAGTGATGTCCAAGGTCTGACTCTCCAAGGACAAGGAGAGTATCTTGGCCACATCCAGATGGTCATCAATGTCTTGCAAGGATGAGTCTTTGATTTGGGCAGATGCTGGGTGCTGATTACAAATGACAGCAAGGTGGGGTCTGTCAAGATGGCCGTGTCGAGCCGGTGAAGTCCTGCTCGTTTTACGGCCCTTGAGTCCTCTGGTGAAGACTGATAGTAAAGGATTATGCCCTTATCTGGTTGAGTGTTGTCTCTATTGATTAGGTGAACAGCTGGACCCTGCTGGCTTGATGCCTTTTGAAATGTAAGATGGCATTTTTTTTCTAAGATGGAGTCACTAATGTCAAGAGTGATCTATACAAGACTTCTGCAACCCCTTCTTGTTTGGGACAGGCAGCCATCCAAGCAAAGGGGCTGATGAGGGGAAAGCAATAAAGTAGGGTGAGCAGGCCTTGGGGAAAGTCCAGGCTTTGTGGATGAAAACATGTTGGCCTTGGGGTGAAAGAGGTGAGGCTCCTGGCTCTGCGCCAGGTGTGGGAACAAGAGCTAGCCATGTGAGCTGTGGGAGCCTCACTTCCTCCCATGGGAGTGATATGCACGTTCCAGGGCTCTTGTGAGAAACACCGGGATAGAGTGTGCAGCATGGCGCTTGAGCAGACGCCGACCTGGTGGGACGATGGTGGTGAACAGCCCCTGCAGAATGAGAAGCAGCCAGTGGGTTCGGAGACAGGGGGAGAAAGGTCGCCCTGCAGGCCCTGAGACTGGGGGGGCATTACGGAGAGGGTCACCACCAAAAGGACAGGCTCTGCTCTCACTCCTCCTACTCCATATTTTTCCCCATCCTGTTTTGAAATAGTGCCAGCAAAGCTTGATTCTCTTACGTGGAATGTTTCCCTGGCAGTTTCCATCTCATCGTGGAGGTGAGGGACAGGAGAGGCCTCAAAGCCTCCACAGTGCTCCAGGTGAAGCCCCTCACTTTACCACGTAGGCCTGAGGGCATGCAGGACTCCCTGGGCTGCAGGCACTTCCTTCTTAGGTGGCCTCATCTCCTCTGGCACATTTAATACAAGGCAGAGGGATGCCCTTTGCTCTGGCCTGCAGGAGAGATTAGAGGCATGAGCTCTTCAGAGTCTTTATCCTGGCCTCTGGACTCTCTGGACTGCTGTTTTCCACCTTTGCTGCCTCTGCCTCCTGTACCCTGACACTGACATGCACCATGGGATTTTGGATGTGGTGTGGAGGAGGGGTGGACACATGCCCCGGGGTGTGGCCTGCCGCTGTGCACATGCAGAGGGTGCTTTTAAAATAAAGTGCCACGCGTTAGTAACAGCCGAGTCCCAGAGCATGCACCATCACTCACGATTCCCTAATGCCTGCTCCTAGCATATCATCCTCGCACTGAGGAGAGGGCTATTTTCAGGGTGCCTGCCCTTTACTGGCTGCTCTAAAGTTTCTTCCTGCCATCATGGATCCAGAAAAGTCATCCGGCTGTGTCTGGCAGCTCCTCTGTCCAGCAGAGGTGGGAAGGGTAAATGCATCGGGTGGAGGGTAGTTTGTGAAAATGTGCCTGGCACTATCCCAGACACAAAAGAAGATCTGAGCCTATCGTAGATGGGGATTTAGGAGGAGATGATGGGATTCTGAGCTAGTAGATGGCACTGCAAACAGCCTGGCATACTGCTTACAGAGCCTCTGCCTGCCCCAGTCCCTGAGATGGGCATAGGAACCAGCCACAAGGAAAGTGGCAAAATCACCTTTAACAGCATGAATGGCTATGAATAGATTCAGCACAGGATACTCCACCAATGAAAGACCATTAGGCCTCAGAGGTGGGTAGAGGGCTTGCAAAAGTATTCCAAGATTGGGAGGTATTAAGGCAACCTCACTCCCAGACTAACCTGGTGCCACTTGGCAAACACACCACAATTGTACAACTTCTGGAGGTTAACACAGTCTCCAGTCCAGTGGCAGGTGTCAAAGAATGCATCTGCTCCACCCCCACAGCCTGGGGATGGAGCCCTGATACGTTCCTCTTTCAAACCTTGATCCTCAATCTTTCTGCTGTTATTAAATTGTTATGTAATGCTTTCCATCAGCACCTGATGCTGGGTTAGGTTCAGAAGGAGAGCTCAGTGCCTTTGGGCTGACAGGTGGCTCCTGGAGCAAAGTCCAGGCAGCCTATTAACAGTTATGACATCCCAACCCAGACTCAGGCTCAGGTATGGGCCCACACAGCTCTGCATTCTTCAAGAACCCCCAGAGAAAGGTGATGGCTGCAGGGCTGGAGCAGATGCATTCTTTGACACCTTCCCCACAAGTCCCATCTGGGAGGAGGGGAGGAGGGTTAATGGGGTTGCAAAGGGAAAAATAATAAGTCCTCCCCAGGGGCAGAGCTTATAAACCATCTGGTTTGGACCACATCTTCCAAAATACAGAAACTGACTTTAACTGAGAGAGAACATGACCCTTGCTGGCTTAGGATGCACCCAGAGGTCAGCCTGGAACTCTCTGGTTCTCATTTTAGGTTTGAAAGAGGAACATATTGGGCTCCATCCCCAGGCAGACAGCATGATCTGTGTAACAGTCTTTTGTTTGTTTGTTTGCTTTTTAAGTCAGTCGACTATTTCAAACAGCATTCCTTGGTTGAAGGTGAGGATGGGTCTGCTAGAGCCTCACTCCAAAAGAAGGAGTGGGGGCAGTCAATGAGAGTCATCCTCATCCCTCAGCCATCGCCATTTGAAAGGATTTGCTCGGTTTCAAACTAACTACATGCTGACTTCGGGGGCTTTCATGGTTTCCTTGAGCTTCTGAGCCTCCTTTTCCCATAAATCAGTGCTAGCACTAATGATAACTTCTTTAATTCAGGATTAACAAAATTAAATCCTCAAACAGACTCAAGTGTACTGAGTTTGAGGGTGAAATGCAAATGTGAAATGTACAGACAGCCTTTCTATCTTTACTGTTTGTTAAACTCATGCAATTAACACAACCAAAGCAAGCCCTATGTCTATTCTTGAGAATGTCTCCCCATTTTACCCCTGGGTGGTGACAAATGTCAGAAAGCTTTATAGACTCAGGATGCATGATCCAGGAGTCTGCCATTATTGAAGCTGAGCATCTTATTATAAAAGCACCTGACAGACCGGGTGCGGTGGCTCACGCCTGTAATCCCAGCACTTTGGGAGGCCAAGGCAGGTGGATCACCTGAGGTCAGGAGTTCGAGACCAGCCTGACCAACACGGTGAAACCCTGTCTCTAAAGATACAAAATTAGTCAGGCGTGGTGGCGGATGCCTGTAATCCCAGCTACTCAGGAGGCTGAGACAGGAGAATCGCTTGAACCCGGGAGGCGAGGTTGTGGTGAGCCGAGATCATGCCACTGCACTCCAACCTGGGCAGCAAGAGCAGAACTGCACCTGACATATTTACTGTTTTCCTGTGCACGGAGCTTGCTGTGTGTGCAGAGCACTTTATTTTAGAGTTGGGTAGGTAGGTCTTTCTCCCCTCCTGCCCATTTCTTTTGTATTTACTCAGTCCTTTTCCACCTGGTGCCTGGCAGTGTCATGCACACCTTGGGCACTTACTGAATATTCATTCATAATGGTGAAGCCATCCATGGCTTCCCAGCATTCACACCCTTCCCCATGAGTGTGGCTGCTGGCCCAAGCTCTGGGGGTCATGTGTTACAGGGAAGAAGGGTGTGGGAATACAAGTGGTAGCAGAGCTTTACTCTGTCAGGGTGGCTGCATGGCACCTGGCTTCACTGTGCTTTGAATAGCTCTTAACTGTCATCTATGTTGAATGATATTTTATATATACCTGTATCTTGGATTCAAAAATCAAATAGACTAAAGATTTTATCTCCTGCCAGGCTCAATGTCAGGTTAACCAAGGAGAGAATATTTCACCTGAGCAGCTGTGTCGTGGCCAAGAGCCTGACTAGTTCCCTTCTCGAGGATCTGGGTTCCTGGAGCACCCAGCATGGACTAGATGAGCCTTCAGAGCAGTTTCTTAAACAGCAGCACTGCTGGCATTGAGCCAGGTACCCCTTTGTAGAGGGGCTGTCCTGTGCATTGGAGGATGTTTAGCACATCTCCAGCTTCTATCCCCTAAACATCAATAGCAGCTCTCTCCCCTAGTTGTGAAAATCAAACATGTGTTCAGACACCACCCCCACCCCCCAGCTGAGAACCACTGCCTGAGAAGGAAGGAGGGATGATGGGAGGAAGGGGCTTTTCCTCCGTATCCTCTCTCTGTCCTGTGGGAGGCTGGGAGCCTGTGGTTGCCACCTGTGGCATCATCTTATAATCTTCCTTCTGAAATGTTAAAGCCTATATAGATCTGCTGGGCATCTTGTGAAAAAGCCAATCCTGGTTCGGAGAGCTGGGGTGGGCAGACCTGAGGTCTGCATGTCTAACCAGCTCCTTGGCGACGCTTTTACTAGGAGCATGCTTGGAGCAGTAGCGCACGGCTGTGTGATTAGCACAGGCATCTTAGTGACCTCTTTGTTGGAAGTTAACAGAACTCACTCATGCTGACCAAAGCAAAAGCATACTATATCAGCAACAGGGGCACTCACAGAAGGGACTGAGGGGCTTGGCCCAGCCTAGGGAGCTGAGGCCATCTCCTTCCCTCCTGGTTCTGGTTTTGGTTCCTGCCACCCCATCTCTTTGGCCCCATCCCCCTTTGCCTATTTCTAGACCCATCAGGGGCAGCATCACAGACTCCCTGAGAAGGAGGTATGTCAGGTAAGGGAAAGGATGAATGGGCCTGTTTCAGTGGGACCCTGGAGTGACCTTAGGCTGAACATGATTACTCTCCCCCGGCAATGGAGTATACCCACAGAAGACCACCTTGTGAATGGATGTGGGGGGAACTTGGATCCAGGGAGGAGCCCTGGTAGGGAGGGTTGGGGTGAGGCCCTGGTTCCTGCCTTTCTCTGACTACCCCCTGACTCTAGCTATTGATTTCCTGCCATTTCTCCTTCCTCTGGCCCTACCTACCTTATAGGGATGGTGAGATAGCACAGCAGAAATATTCTGAGCTCATGAAAGGAATGCAGTCACTTAGATCTGAGAAGTACTGTACCCCTCTTGAAGATCCCAGACCTCCACTTGGGAAACTGGGAAATTAGAGGTGACTATTTGCCCCACATTCCTGCAGAGTTATTTTAAACAATAAGCCTCCCTTAGAGCATTCACAATTACTCAATGTATACTTAGTTAAAACTCCCAACCTATCAGTCTCACTACTGGCCTGTTCCAAAGGCATTGGCGGAGGTCTGAGGAAGATGGGTAAGTTGGTGATTTGGGGTTATCTTGCAAGAAGGAGGACAGTGATGGGGCCTGGTCTTCTGCCAGGGGACCTATTTCTCAGTTCAGAAAGCTGACCTCATGATTAATGCAACGTGGAAAGGTGCACGAGTTCTGTGCATAAATTCTATATCCTCAGGCAAAAAAAAAAAAAGACAAGGAAGAAAAGAAAGTGAGCAAAGGCATGAGAATACAGAAGCTTTACAATTTTTCTGGCTTCTGGAGGCAGCCACGGGATAGGAGTCAGGAACAAGGCAGGGAACACGCAACTCTGGACATGACCCTGTCATGTAACTCTGGACACACTGATTTCTAAAAGAATTCAGGGAAATCTGCACAAGAAGTGGGAAAATGAGAAAAGACAGCCGGAGAGGCCACTATCTTTATTTCAAAAGACGTTAATGCCAAAGCCAATCTGAAATGACATCAGGCAGATGTGCGCACAGTCAGAGACTGTGGCCCATGTAAATTGTTGCAGTGACAGCACGGTACTTTCTTCACACCCACAGGGATGTGATCTTTGGGAATACAAAAGCCAGCCACCCCTCCTTTCCACTGCTGTGCTCTCCCTCTGAGCATGTTGATACAACTTGAACAGCTCTGCACTATATTTAGCACTAACCAAAATATCAATCGCCTAGACGCTACCTTTCCATGCCCCTGAAAATTAGCTGTGTCTGCTGTATCTCTGTTCCAGTCAGACATGAGTGTACACGATCCTGGAGAAACCGAGTCTAGGAACCATCGTGGCCAATAGCACAGCGGAGAATCCTGAGGATGAAGGTTTTCCTAGCCACCTCCTCTACAGCATTACCACTGTTAGCAAACATTTCATGATAAATCAGTGTAAGCTACTCACCTCCATCCTTAAGTGCATCCTCTAATTCAGCCATTTGAATTGTTTTACAATGCAGTTGTCCCTCGACACCCATGAGAATTGGTTCTAGGACACACCGTGGATACCAAAATCCATGTATGCTCAAGTCTCTCCTATAAAATGGCATAGTATTTGCATATAACCTATGCATGTCCCCCCATATACTTTATATCATCTCTAGATTCCTTATAATACCCAATGCAATGTAAATGTTATGTAGATAGTTGTTGTATTGTTTAGGGAATAATGACAAGAAAAAAATGTCTGTACATGTTTAGTACAGATGCAACCAGCCATTTATTTTTCCTGAATATTTTTCATCCTCAGTTGGTTGAATCTAAGGATGCAGAACGCATGGATACAGAGGGCTGATTGTATTTTTCTTATCTTCTGGTATGGGGCATGTCTTTCTGACTGGGGTCATCATTGGTTACCAAGGTAATAGATGTATTAAAAGCAGCTGGCATGGGGGCTGGGCAAACTAAATAGGGTTGACAGCTATGTCACTCTTCACCTTTGTGGGGGATGGGTCGGGGGTGGTGAAGAGATTTATTTTCTTACCCATTGTTAGGTTTGTGACTGAGACCTCTATAAAAAAAGACAGATTAACAAGAGAAGAGCATACAAATTTATTCAATGTTAAGTTTTATGTTACACCAGAGTCTTCAGAAATGAAGACTCAAAGAAACAGGGAAATCCATGTGTTTTTATGCTCGGTTTGATGAAGTGAGTAATTATGGAGAAGTATGATTGCAGGACAAAAGGGTATGACCCAGTGATAATAAACCTGGGGAATTCAGTGAGGTCCGTTTGTTCAGATTTTTCCTGGCATCTCTGTCTTCCAGAATAGGATGTTCCTTTCCTCCGGGTATAGGTAGGATACCTCTGGAATGAAGGTCTTATGACTGCTTCAAACGAAAGCCAGAGAGCTCTTTTATGGGCTGCTTCAGGGAAGAAGGGCAGGAGAAGGTCAGAGACCTTCCTGCTTCTGCTGTTTTCTCAAATGCCAAGTGCCATATTTTGGGATAATGTGTCCTGAATCCCATCACCTTTTTCTCAAAGGCAGATGTGTAAGGATGGATGGGTTACTTATCCTGAGGGTTCCCTCAAGTCTTCTGAAGAGAGGGGCTATATCAGCACTGTCCAATAAGAATAGAATCAAGTCACTTTTATAATTTCAATGTCTCTAGTAGTCACATTTTTAAAAAGTAAAAAGATATAGGAGAAATTAATTTTAATTAGGCATTTTTATTTAACATGTATAAAATATTATCATTTCAACACGTGATCAATACTTAAAAGTTATTCACGGCCAGGCATAGTGGCTCATGTCTGTAATCCCAACACTTTGGGAGGCTGAGACCAGAGGATTGCTTGAGCCCGGGAGCTTGAGACCAGCCTGGGCAACGTAGCGAAACCCTGTCGCTACTAAAAGTTTAAAAATTAGCTGAGTGTGGTGATCTACACCTATAGTCCCAGGAAGTTGAGGCAGGAGGATCTCTTGAGCTCAGGAGTTTAAGGCCGCAGTGAGCTATGATCATTCCACTCTACTCCAGCCTGGGTGACAGAGCAAAACCCTGTCTCAAAAAAAAAAAAAAAAAGTGATTCATGAGATATTTCATATCATTTTCTTTGGTACCAAGTCTTGGAAGACTGTTGTATGTTTTATGCTTACAGTACATCTCAATTTGGATTAGCAGCATTTAATTGCTCACTCTCATGTGACTAGTGGTAACTGTATGGGACAGTGTCATTTTGCTCAGTCTGCCAGACCGATGGGAGTTATTTTCCCATCTGAATATCTCTGAAGTGGACGAATTCCCCTTCTCTGTACTTCTATAACCATCTTTTCCTGGGGCCTTAGTACACACCAGGCATTATGCTGAGTGATTATTCACATACGTCTCATCTCAAGTACTCAAGATAGCAACTCAATGAACTATCATCGTTCACATTTTACAGATGAGAAAACTGAGGCCTAGGGAGAGCCTCAGGCAGGTTAAACAATTTGTTCAAGGTCTTACAGCTTGTAGGTCGTGAAGCCGAAGTACCAACCTAAGCCACCCGATTCCTCGGGCCTGTCCTCTTAACCACTACCAGACTGTCCCACTCCTGTAAGTCCTGATCACATCACCAGAAAGGACTTCCAGCCTTAGACGATCCCAGAAAAGAAATGTGCTATTGGCTCCTTAGGCTTTCAGGCAAAGGATACCTATTCCCAGGAGAGCCAGACAAAGGCAATAATTGTGCACTGCCTCTGAAAACGTCCTAATGCCCTGTCAGCTGATAGTGTAGGGACAACCATGGCTGAGAGTTCTGTTCACTCTAGTGTTGCAAAATTCAACTTTTAACAAGCAGAGCGAGTTGTTTTTTTTTTTTTTTTTTTGGTTGAGCATATTTATTAAGGTTCTTTGGTCACAGGTAACAGAAACTAAGGCAAACCAAGCCAACAGAAAAAAAAAAAAAAAAAAGAAAAGAAAAAGGCAGGGACATCTATCAACAGGATTCTGGGCATCTCCTAAGAAAATGTCAAAAGATGGGGGCATACGAAGGAGTGACCCAGTGCTGCTCCAGGGACCAAGGCTCTGTAGCTCCACAATTAGCCTGACTGATCTTCCAATGTGTGCCTTTCAGTTACAAATTCTCCAATAAGAGAGCCCTGTGGGTCAAGCTGGAGTCAGTTATTCACCAGTCCAGTCCACTCTGGGCAAGGGCTGCCACCAGGGACCCAACTCTGGAGTGCAGTGAGAAAAATCCTAGAAGGGTCAGGCCAGATACCCCAATAAATGTCTAACAGAGGAACTTAATGGGTTTTCAAAAATGTATTTGTATAGAGATTATGCTCTGCATAAGCCCTTTCTCATGTTAGAATGGTCTTTTCCAGTTTTCTCCAAGTTTCTGTATTCCTTTTCATTTCTCTTCAAAGGGTCACATTCTAACCTTTGCTTTCTTCGTGACTGGTGCAATCCAAGTGACCCAAATGATAGACCGAGATGCAGGTGAATTGAGAAACAATCCCACCATTTCCCTGGAAGTTCTAGTGAAGGACAGACCATATGGGGGTCAGGAGAATCACATCCAGATAACCTTCATTGTGGAAGACATCAGCGACAATCCTGCCACATGCCAAAGGTTCACCTTCAGGTATGCACACTTTGAAACTTGGGTTAGACATTCTACCTCTTTGGTGGTCCTCCACCCTTTGGCTTATCTGGTATATTCTCAGGAGGACCTGTAGAATTATAAGCATTTGGAGAAACAGCTCAGTAGAATAAATCGATGTGAACTGTTCACTTTTGTCCACAGGTTTCCCTGTTGTCATCCTTTTTTCTTCCTTCTCTTTCATTTTCCTTCTTCTTCATTATCTCCCTTGTTCACTTTCTTACTCTTAAGAATTATTTTTTATTTTGCTCCCTTCTATATCCTGCTCATCTCCGTTGGTGAAAAGGACCACAGGGACTTGTTAGGCCCTCTCTAGACCGTGCCTGTTTTTGTTTATTGCCACGGGTGGCAAGATGGGGCTGTTAGTTAGCAGTTATAATAGATGTTTGAGACTTAGGATCAGTGAATAGGAACTCCCAGAGAAACACACTACCAGCCAGATGAATAAATCAAACCAAGTACTTATGTAAAACCAAATAAAGCATTGAATTCACCTTACACAACTTAATTGAATATAAACAAAAGACATCCAAAAGGGAAAAAATGCAGGTACAAGTGGGATACAAGTGATTTTGTATATTTTGACTCATTCTTTGTCCCACAATCTATTTGCTATTATTTTACAATAAAGTCGCTTGTGATTCTGGGTTAATATGCTTTTTGAAAACAATATTATCTTTCTACTATTTTGTCAAAGAGTCACATGATTAGTACTTTCCCACATAAGCCTCATCTCTAAGGTTTTGTTCCAGCCAGTCTCTGGTCTTCTGAGGGGCTGAAGAGGGCTCTTTGGGAGGAATTGGAGTTGTGGGGAGCAACTCCACAGTAGCCCTTGCTAAAAGACAGCCCTGTATCTGGAGCAAGGCTGACGACCAGGGTGGGTCTCAGTTCCAGATGTCCCCATGGGGAGAGTCTCCTGAGTTTATCTTTGAGTGGTTTTGTAAGTTTTCTCCAGACGACTCTGGACATAGACCCAATACATGCAGAGGACAAAGGACCCTAGACCAGGATTGCCTTGGAGGAGCAGGGAAAATAGAAATTCCTTTATTATACTCATGAATGCCTCCCTGTCCCAAATGGCATGTCCAGCATAATGCTAAAGGATCCATGTGGCCTCCAGTCTGATATCAAAATGGTTAAACTCTGTTCTGGACACACCTCTGACTTGTCCCTTCAGGTCCAGTCTCCACCCTGCTCTGTGCTCCAAGACGCTGACTTAGATGGATACTGTATCAGTCTGTTTTCATGCTGCTGATAAAGATATACCTGCGACTGGGCAATTTACAAAAGAAAGAGGTTTAATTGGACTTACAGTTCCACATGACTGGGGAAGCCTCACAATCATGGCGGAAGACAAGGAGGAACAAGTTACATCTTACATGGATGGCAGCAGGCAAAGAGATAGAGCTTGTGTAGGGAAACTCCCACTTATAAAGCCATCAGATCTCATGAGACTTAGTCACTATCACGAGAACAACACAGGAAAGACTTGCCCCCATGATTCAATTTCCTCCTATCAGGTCCCTCCCACAACATGTAGGAATTCAAGATGAGCCTTTGGTGGAGACACAGCCAAACCATATCATCCTGCCCCAGCCCTTTGCAAATCTCATGTTCTCACATTCCAAAACCAATCATGCCTTCCCAACAGTCACCCAAAGTCCTAACTCATTTCAGCATTAACTCAAAAGTCCACAGACCAAAGTCTCATCTGAGACAAGGCAAGTCCCTTCTGCCTATGAACCTGTAAAATCAAAAGCAAGTTAGTTACTTCCTAGATACAATGGGGGTATAGGCATTGGTACAGCTATTCCAAATGGGAGAAATTGGCCAAAATGAAGGGGCTACAGGTCCCATGCAAGTCTGAACTCCAGCGGGGTAGTCAAGTCTTAAAGCTCCACAATCATCTCCTTTGACTCTATGTCTCACATCCAGGTCACACTTATGCAAGAGGTGGGTTCCCATGATCTTGGGCAGCTCCATTCCTGTGGCTTTGCAGGGTACAACTTCCAACTCGGATGCTTTCACGGGCTGGCACTGAATGTCTGTGGCTTTTCCAGGTACACGGTACAAGCTGTCAGTGGATTTACCATTCTGGGGTCTGGAGGACAGTGGCCCTCTTCTCAGAGCTCCACTAGGCAGTGCCCTACTAGGGACTTTGTGTGGGAACTGCAACCCCACATTTCCCTTCTGCACTGCCCTAGCAGAGGTTCTCCATGAGGGGCTGCCCCTGCAACAAACTTCTGCCTCGGCATCCAGGCATTTCCATACATCCTCTGAAATCTAAATGGAGGTTCCCAAACCTCAATTCTTCTGTGTACCCACAGGCTCAACACCACATGAAAGTTGGCAAGGCTTGGGGCTTCCACCCTCTGAAGCAATAGCCCAAGCTGTACCTTGGCGCCTTTTAGTCATAGCTAGAGCAGCTGGGATGCAGGGTACCAAGTCCCTAGGCTGCACACAACAGAGGGACACTGGGCCTGGCCCATGAAACCATTTCTTCTTCCTAAACCTCTGGGCCTGTGATGGGAGTGGCTCCCACAGAGATCTCTGACAGGCCCTGGAGACATTTTCCCCATTGTCTTGGTGATTAACATTCAGCTCCTTGTTACTTATGTAAATTTCTGCAGCTGTCTTGAATTTCTCCTCAGAAAATAGGATTTTCCTTTCTATCACATTGTCAGGCTACAAAATTTCCAAACTTTTAAGCTCTGCTTCCCTCATAAAACTGAATGCCTTTAACAGTACCCAAGTCACATCTTGAATGCTTTGCTGCTTAAAAATTTCTTCTACCAGATACCCTAAATCATTTCTCTAAAGTTCAAAGTTCTACAAGTCTTTAGGGCAAGGGCAAAATGCCACCAGTCTCTTTGCTAAAACATAACAAGAGTTACCTTTGCTCTGGTTCTCAACAAGTTCCTCATCTCCATCTGAGACCACCTCAGCCTGGATTTAATTGTCTATATCATTATCAGCATTTTAGTCAAAGTCATTCAACAAGTGTTAAGGGAGTTCCAAACTTTTCCATATTTTCCCATCTTCTTTTGAGCCCTCCAAACTGTTCCAACCCCTGCATGTTACCCAGTTCCAAAATTGCTTCCAGATTTTCAGGTATCTACAGCAGTACCCTACTCTTTTGGTACCAATTCACTGGATTAGTCCATTTTCATACTGCTGATAAAGACATACATGAGACTGGGTAATTTACACAAGAGGTTTAATGGACTTACAGTTCCACGTGGCTGGGGAAGCCTCACAATCATGGCAGAAGGCACGGAGGAGCAAGTCTTCTTACACGGATGGCAGCAGGCAAAGAGAGAGCTTGTGCAAGGAAACTCCCCGTTATAAAGCCATCAGATCTCGTGAGACTTATTCACTATCACAAGAACACCACAGGAGAGACTTGCCCCCATGATTCAATTTCCTCCCACTGGGTGCCTCTCACAACATGTGGGAATTCAAGATGAGATCTGGGTGGGGACACAGCCAAACCATATCAGGTACCAACCGCTCCCTTGCCTTTCAGCGTCTGGTTGGCCAATGGGGAGTCCTGGAAGGAGAGAGAGAGGAGGGTCAGTCTTCCTCCTTGTGAGCTGGGTACATCCCTCCCCTGCCTGAATATCTCCATTCCCATAGGCAGCTCTCTGTCCCTGGTGGCAGGACCTGCTTCCTCCACTGGCTCCCCTGGGCCTAGAGGTGGTAAGGGTGCTTCACTCTCATGAGCCCTGAGATATTGCACTGTCCCATGAGATTTCCATATACTCTGTGAGCACCTTCTTCACAGTCCCTTTACTGACGCCTCCTAGAATGATCTTAATTCACCAGCTGCTTCTTGCTGACACCCCAATAATGTCAGTCACAATCTTGAGCACGTAGTAGGTTCCTATCCCAACCTAAGCCCTACAAGTCCATTAGATGGGTGGGTATAGTTGCATGGGTAGTTAGGATTGTGACTTCCACACCTTTACATGCATAAATTGAGAGACGTCTGGGCCCTGGGGATGGAGTAGAGACAATTTGCAGCATCACACTTACACTTTATTTGACATTTTAAATCTGTGCTAGCACTCTTGGGTGGTTCCAGTACATCCTGGGAAGCTCCTGCCCTCTTCTGTCCTCCTGCTCTTCCTTGTTCCTCTGCCCTAAGAGGTAGGGGGTGAAGGTTAAGAAGTGAAAATGTCTGGAGAGGGCTGTGCTGTCTCAAACCTTCCTTGTCCATTTTCTCTCTTCAGTGCATATCTGTTAATTGTATACTTGGCTTCCTGCAGTCCAGATTCCCCTGGGGTATGGGAGGATAGTTTGCAGACTGTGTTCCATATTAGCTGGTGAAACTGCAATTTGAATACCCTAGACTGTCCAGGCAAGCCCAAACAGAGTCCTGCTCTTGATAATCTTCCCTCCAGATTAGCCCTGAAGGCCGAAGCGAAATCCGTAACTGGACTAACTGCATTTATTACTGAAGATAATCTAACCAAGGCTCAAGTCCCTTCTCTGGGCTCTTCTAGCGGGAGGACCTCTCAGCCACCTTATGAACGCCAAGATGTGAGGAAGGGCAACAAAAGGGATGCCTCCTCTGCAGTTCCAGTGGTGGAGGTCTTCAGCCTAAAGCCCAGCCCCGCGTCCCAAGGCTGCGTAAGGGTGGGTGCGGAGAGGGCTGAGAAGCCCTGAACTGCAGCACCCGCCACCCTCCCAGCCTTATACCTTCTCCAGTCGGACTATGTCAAAGCCAAGCACACAAGCAGGTCAAAACAACAAAGTGACAATGGCAGTGGTTCTGCCACAGTCTCTGACACTCGCTCTTGAATGTTTGTTTCTTCCTCAGAGGCTGTGGGCGCGGTCTCTGCTATGGAGTTCTTGAGAGCAAGTGGCAGAGCCGGTGGGGTCAGCGCGGCTGCTGGAGGCGGCGTGCTGTGCTCCCGCTGGGAGGAGGGCGGCCTGGAGGAGGTGGGCGCCCCCTGCTGCCCGCGAGGGCCCCTGCAGGCTCCCAGCCCTTCGCACCGTGGCCCCTACGGCTTTCCCAGGCTGATAATGAATGAGCCCAGGGCCCAGGGAGGTTTTCGAGGCACCGTGACAACCCCCGCTCTGATTGTAAATTGTCAGGCGCTTCACTGAAAGCGCTTCACAAGCTGTTTGTGAGCAAGAGGAGGAGCAGTTTGGCTGATTCAGAATGACACAGTCGCCTTTGCATGGGGAGAGAAACATGGTCTGATGGCTGGGAGCGAGGGTAGTCCGCTTTTGAGGCAGGGATTGCTGAATGAGGGGAGTGGCTTTCCAAGTTAGGCGTTTAGGGGAAAAAACTCAACTGTCAGGGACGAATGGGAGAACAAGCCAAGCAGTTCTGGGGGGCCAAGTGAAGAGGCCTCTGTTGGAGTGCCTGAAATGTCTGGCTTCAGAACCTTGGATTCTTTAAATGACGCAATCTCCTGGCTTCTGCAGAGTTGAAATCAAGGCTTAGATCCCCAAACCATCTGTGAGCCTGGATACTTATCGATGGAAATTAAAGTTTACAGTGACTCTAACACTGCAGAGGATCGCGTCTGTATACATCCAGTTTCCTGGACAGGCCTTGAAAATGCTCGGAACCACTCTTTCTTCCCCCGTGCAGTGGCGACAAGAATACAAACCTCTCCGAGATGAGGAAATTAGAGATAGTGTTTTTAAAGTGCTCGGTATGATACAGCATGCAGTTGGTGTTTAATAAGTAGTGTCTATTCTAAGTCCCTATGAATGAAACCATGACATTGTGCAATCAAGGCAGGAATGCTCAGACTCCAATCCTGTTGAAATACAGAGGTAATCTTTGCCAATGAGGCATCATGGAGACTCCATTACACCTGTTTTTGCTCCAGCAAGCAAACCTGTTATCCTCAGTGGCCCATGACCATTCTTGCTGTCAGACTTTGCTCTGTATGCACTGAGCCCAGAGCCGATTTTATCTGCCATGAAAAGAGGATGTAGAACAAAGAAGGGAGCAGAGTTTGGTTGCCGAGAGAAGTGTATGCTCCAAGAACCAGATGCTAAGATGGGGTTAAATGTGCAAGGCTATTATTAGGGGAGATGCCTGTGGCAGAAAATGGGGAGAGAGATGGACAAGGCTGGGCAAGTCATCAGATCATGATGCAAGGCTGATCTGAGTAAAGGAAAGAGGGAGAAAAGGTAGTTGGACATATTCTAGGCTGCCATGCAGTCTAAGGAGTGTTCAGCTAGGGCATTGGGGGTCCTGGAGTCAGTGTCAGCTGACACAGGACAGGAATGAGCCTTAGTATCTTTGCCATGACCAGTTGTTGGTACGTGGCCTCACCACAAACACAGTGCTGGATTCAGAGCCCAGCAGCTGAGGCCGATGGTCAGTTATGCTCTCGTGGTTGAAGGTCTTCCAGGCACATTCTCACGACAGCCACGATATATTTTTGTAAGAAATTCTACCAAGGCAAAATATGATTAAGATAGATAGCCAAAACAAATAAGAAAAGCCACAAATTCCTCCCTGCTTGCTCTGCATGCATGCTCCTTTGCAATGTGGTTTTGCTGTTCCAGCAAGAGATGGGTCTCCTTGAATCTGAACTTGACCATGTGAATTGCTTTGACCACTGGAGCATTAACAAACATGGCACAACAGAGGCTTGAAAAATGCATGTGCATTGGGACTTGCCCTCTCTTGTTACTTTTGGAACCCAGAGACCTCCATGCAATGAGCCTAGACTAGCTTCCTAGAAGATGGGAACAACAAGAAGCAGAAACCAAGCACCTTCCCACCACTGGGCATGTGAGTGAGGCCATCCTAGACCATCCAGCCCCAGCCAAGCTGTCAGTGACCACAGAGACCAGCTAAGCCAAACTTAAACCAAAAGGACTGTGAGAAAACCTATAGTACTGTGAGAAATCATAAATGCTTGTTGTTTTAATTCACTCAGTTTGGGGATGGTGTGTTATGTAGTAAAAACTAATTGATATCATTTATGTCCATTTTATAGATGGAGGAACTGAAACCTGGAGACATGAGAAAGCCCCTCAATGATTTGAAGCCTCAGGGTGTTCATTGGTCTCCCTCAAAGCCTCCTACAGCAAGCTGGGCTTGATTGGAAGGCTCTGAGTTGGGGGTAGCTTTATTCATTTGTGTTATTTGCCTAAACCCTGGAGTCTACTGAGATTGAGACCCCCAAATTTGACCATTAATCAACATCTTTTGGATGAATAATATAAAGGTGTTAGGAGGCCCTTCTAGGCCACTGAAGCCACTAGAACACAAGTCAAGGAATTCTCAATCTTCAAAGCATGGGAGGGGTACAGGGATTCTCCCTAGCCCAATTAGAAACTCCTTCAGGCAGGAGGTAAAATTTGTATTTCTCTTCTATTCTTCTTCACGACTGTGCTAGTCTTATAAGTCTATTGTTCATTCATTCAACAAATATTTATTGAGTGTGCCAAGAAACGAGCAAAGATCCTTGCCCTCATAGAGTTTACTTTCTAGGAGGGAAATAGACAATAAACAGAATAAACAAGAGAACTATATGGTGCATCAGATAATGATGGGTGCTGGGAATTAAAAATAAAGAGGGGAATAGGAGAGGAAGTACAGGGCAGGGAATATTGCCATTCTAGATCGGGTAGCCTCACTGATAAGGTGACATTTGATTAGATAGATGAAAGAAAGCGAAAGTGTGAGTCACGTGGGTATTTGGGGGGAGAGGATTCCACAGCTAGTGCAGTGATGCTGAGGCCAGAGCCTCATGAAGAGTTCAGGGAGAACCAGAAGGCCAGAGTGGCAGGAGGAGAGTGAACAAGGAGAGGAGCTAGTGGGAGACGAGTTCAGAGAGGAAAAGGCAGGCACGTCATGAAGCATCCTGCAGATCAAAAGTGGGACTTTGAGTGAAATGAGGAGCCATTTGGGACTTAGGAGCAGAGGAGTGACATGATCTCACAACATGTTAACAGGATCCCTCTGGCCACTGTGTTTAAAATAGCCCAAAGATAGCAAGGGCAGAATCAGGGAGACCAGTTAGGAGGTGACTGCAATGACCATGGACTCACTTTGAATTGCAGTTAAAGTAGAGGTGTCTAGCCCAGGACCCATGTGAGAAGGAACAGTCGATTACCATTTGTTGGGGGAAATACTGGATTGTGTCTTTTCACCAGCATTATGGTGCCGGAAAGAACAGCCAAGGGGACGTTGCTTCTTGACCTGAACAAGTTCTGCTTTGATGATGACAGTGAGGCACCAAACAACAGATTCAACTTCACCATGCCATCTGGAGTGGGGAGCGGTGGCAGATTTTTACAGGATCCAGCTGGCTCTGGGAAAATTGTGGTCAGTTAATGGTCATTGCATCATTAAAAGGGCATCGGGAATTGGTCCAACATGCATCGTGCTTTTGCTGCCCCATAGAGAGAAATTTCCAAGGTAACCCCCTCTCAGAGCGACCGTAAATGACAGGCTTAATAGTGAGTCTGTGTTCCCCAATCACTCTTTATTTTACCCCGGTTCCAGGAATCGTTTGTTACACATAGTTGTGCCTGGGCTGCTAAGGACTGGATTCTTTCTTGCATAGCATGCAGTTTGTGTGCCTGCTTAGCATGCCTTCACAGACACATCAGTGCCCTCTGTGCTCAGGCACTTTTGTTTATTTGAGTGCTCATTCCCGGCCCATAGAGGTGTGACGTGATAGAAAGCAGGGCCAGGACCTTGAGTGTGTCTGGATAAATTCCACACCGTGGGACCACTGGAGACCAGAGGAGAGTGAGACAGTGAGGATGTGTAGGGAGCCCCCTCCCTGGCAACTCCAAGGGACAAAAGCTGCATTGGAAGAAGGATGGACATGAAAAGTGGGTCCCAATGAGCGGAGTTAGACCTTTCCTTACAGAGTTCCTGCTGGAAGGTGGTGGGGAAGGAGAAGAGAAAAATGAAAGAGCTGGGAAAGCAGCAGCCTCAGGGAGGGAAGCCAGCAACCCACTACCCTTCCCCTCACCCAGCTTTCTTCTCCACCTCCCATCCCAAACCCTTCTTCAATCCCCAAGACCATCTCACCCACTTTATTCATAGTGCCATCTTAAAAATAATTTCTATTTTTTTCTGTTTGGGAAATTAATATATGTTCATTGTAGAAAATATAGAAAGCACAGAAAAGCATCACCATTCACTGATAACCAGTGTTAATAGTTTGGTACATGTCCTTCTTGTCTCTTTTCTATAGATATATTTTATGTCTATTTTATACATATATGCATAGGTATTTTAAATTTTTATTTATTTATTTTTAAGAGACCGTGTCTCACTCTGTCACACAGGCTGGAGTGCAGTGGTGCAATCATAGCTCACCACAGCCTCAAACTCTTGAAATCCTAGGCTCAAGTGATCCTCACGTTTCAGCCTCCCTAGCAGCTGGGACTACAGGAGTGTGCCACCATGCCTGGCTTATTTTTTAGGTTTTTCTAGAGATGGAGTCTTGCTATGTTGCCCAGGCTGGTCTCAAACTCCTGGTCTCAGGCAATCCTCCCACCTTGGCCTCCCCAAGTGCTAGGATTATAGGCATGAGCTACTGTGCCCAGCCTGCATATGAATTTTAAATACAGTAGTGCCCCCTTATCCACCAGGGATATGTTCCAAGACCCCTAGTGAATGCTCGAAACCACAGATAGTACCAGACCCTAAATAAGTTATGTTTTTTCCTTCTATACATAGATACCTATGGTAAGTTTAATTTATAAATTAGGTATAGTAAGTATTGACAATAATAATAATAAAATAGAAAAATTATGCCAAAATACTATAACAAAAGTTATGTGACACTGGGCATGGTGGTGCACACCCATAGTGCCAACTACTTAGGAGGCTGAGATGGGAGGATCACTTGAGGCCACGAGTTTGAGGCTACGGTGACTATGATTACACCTGTGAATAGCCATGGCACGCCAGCCTGGGCAACAAAGGGGACCCCTATCTCTAAAAAAAGAATAAAGAAAACCAGTTATGTGAATGTGGTTTGTCTCTCAAAATATCTTTATAGTGCTGTACTCACTATTTCAGACTGTGGTTGACTGCAAGTAACTGAAACTGTCAAAAGCAAAACCACAGATAATAAGGGGGGACTACTCTAATGAAATAACCCTGCATATAAGATTCAGTTTTGTGCTTTTCTTCAACCAATCTGAAGTTGTGATCCTGAGCAATAGTGCTTAATGAACATCTTTGTACATAGATTCTCTCTCCTGGTAAATCATTTCCATTAGGTTCACTAGCAGTGAGCAAAGGTATGGTCATAACTTTTTAAAGCTCCTCATTTTTATGGGCAAAGTGTGTTCCAAAAGCGTTTTGCCAATTTATATATCCACTAGCAGTATATGAAAATATCTCTCACAGCCTAATAAATAGGATTGTTTAATCTGTATAATCTACTATCTCTGTTTTAGTCTAGCTGATTGGTGATCTAGACTATGAAAATTCAAGTAACCTAGCAGCTGGCAATAAATATATGGTGATAATCCAGGTGCATGATGTGGCCCCCCCTTACTATAAAAGCAAGTATCATTTTGTTTTATTTCAGGAGTGTCTTTCTTGAGTATCAGTGACTAAACTCTGCTGGGCAATACTCCGTATTGTGCTAGGTCCCCCATCTCACTAGTACTGCCCTCATGCAGGGACCCCCTCTTTCTCAGCTGAATTGCAACATGTAAGAGTCTTTGAAGGGAAATGCAAATGCCATCATATGACTTCCTTGGTTAAAGGCTTCGAGCATCTCCTGTAGCTGTCAAGTTCAAGTTCCAACTCTTTGGCTTGGCATACAAGAATTTTCATCATTTGGTTGCTGCTTAATTCTCCGGCTTCACCTCCTGTCATTTGCTTCCAAGCCCCCATTTTTTTCCAACTAGGCAAACAGCTTGAAGTTTTCCAGAGTGAATTATGTGGTTTTATACCTTGGCATTTTTGCATACGCCTGCAACACCCCCCAATATCGTCCCTGCCCTGTTTGTCTAATTCTGTCCTTATAACGCTCAGCTTGTTCTTTCTCCTGGAAGCTGTTCCTCCTCTGGGTTCTGCAGTGCTCTGTGTGCTCATGTGCTTATCAAAGGGTGACCACCCTCAGCATCTAAAAGGCAGGAGCTCCCATGTCTTAGTCACCTGGTATCTCCTATGCGCAAAGCCTGTACACAGGAGATTCTTTAAAGACGTTGAATAAACAAATGGATGAGTATGGATTTGTGATTGAATGTGTTTCTATTTCCATTTTTAGATAACATCTACATTTATATCCTAACAAGCCCAGAAAATGAGTTTCCTCTCATTTTTGATAGGCCATCCTACGTATTTGATGTGTCAGAAAGAAGGCCGGGTAAGTAACAGACAAGACACAGACCAGAGGGCTCTCAATGGACTCCATCCAAATGTGTGTTCTGCGGAGTGGAAAACTCCCTTCTGGAGGCCTCGCATGCTGTTGTGCACAGTGATTCACAGCTGATTAGGATTTAGGGCACCTCTTATTTCTTTTAAATTTTCCTTGTTGCTGAGGAGCCCTTCAGGTGAAACTTGGACTTTTGAAAGCTGTTGATTAAACTGCATTTCTCGGAAGCCTCTGATTGCTTCCTTGTCTATTTGCCTGATTCCGCTCATCCTCCCTTTTCCTAGCTTAAGTTTTCTCTTGGTCTCCACTGTGAGTTTTATCCTGCTCACTCGGAGAATTAAAATTTAAAAACAGAAAAGTTTTCCCATTTCTATATTTCCTTCATTTACAAACAAAATAAAGGCATTTTCTCTCTCCCCTACTAGGATTCCCCAAAGGCCTATTTTTCTGCCCTTTACAACACCCTGCTTTTAGCAGGCTCTTCCCCCATTAAGGAAAAGACTCACTTCCCACTTCCAGCTTCACTTTCTGCCTCTCTCTCGCTCTCTGAGTTTGAAGGTAATACTATAAATGCTGTGTGATAGACTCCTCACAGCCTTGCATCTTTAGATCATGGATCCTTTTTCCGTATTAAAAACAACAACAACAAATCAAACCAAAACCAAAACACTCCCTCTAAAATGATCCATTCTCCATTTCCTGACATTAAGTTTTCAAGCAAAAGGCAAAATGAAGGTCCAAAGAAAACGCTTTTAATTTCTTATATCTTATCCACTGAATAACAAATTCGAAAGGAATAGGCTTTCTGGGAATTCACAGATCTTACTGCAGTTCTTTTTGATCACCTACTTTGGGTCACACACTTAGTGCTGGGATACAGAATTGAACAAGAGAAGGTTTCTGCCCTTGAGGAGTGTAATTTATGAGAAGGAACTCCTATAAAACAAGCAAGCCAGAATGCTAGCAGCTCCACCAACAGTATTTGTAAAAATTGCAAAATGGAAGAGGACTTAAAAATCTATAATCTGTAATCATCAATTGCTAAATTCTTTAACAATTGTTTGTTTTTATAAGAGTAATTCATGCTCATTATAGAAAATTGAAAAACATGGGACTTTTAGACAACACTGCTGCAAAGATATGTATATATGAGGATGTATGTTCTTTGTACTATTGTTTCTGATAGCAAAATGATTGGTGTTCCTGGAGTCTATATAAAGGCATAAATTGCTGGGCGCGGTAGCGCACACGTGTAATCCTGGCACTTTGGGAGGCCAAGCCGGGTGGATCACTTGAGGTCAGGAGTTCGAAACTAGCCTGGCCGACATGGTGAAACTCCATCTCTACTAAAAATACAAAAAGATTAGCCGAGTGTGGTCGTGGGCATCTGTAATCCCAGCTACTTGGGAGGCTGAGGCAGGAGAATTGCTTGAACCTGGGAAATGGAGGTTCCAGCAAGCCGAGATTGTACCCTGTACTCCAGCCTGGGTGACAGAGTGAGACTCTGTCTCACGCGCATGCGCGAGCACGTACACATGGTGAAACCCCGTCTCTGCTAAAAATACAAAAATTAGTTGGGTGTGGTGGTGCAAGGCTGAGGCAGGAGAATTGCTTGAACCTGGGAAATGGAGGTTCCAGCAAGCCGAGATTGTACCCTGTACTCCAGCCTGGGTGACGGAGTGAGACTCTGTCTCACGCGCATGCGCGAGCACGTACACACACACACACACACACACACACACACACACACACAGAGAGGCATAAATTGTCTATTACAGCTCACAGGACTGCTTGGATCATAGGGCCAGTTACCTAGCGGGTATTGGTAAGCATTATTTCAATTTAGTAGAATTGAAGCTATAAAACAGAGTTTGGACAGCAGGTAGACCTCCAGAAGTCCTTCTTCCCATGGCAGTGAGGACATCGGTTCCTGAATCATCCTTCCCTACCCCTTAAAAGCAGGACTTATTGCAGGTACTTTATTCCTCCAACCAGAACCTGAGTGGGACGGGTGCAAGCCACTGATAAAGACCTCCCCCAGCGCAGCCTCGCATATTCAATCTCCACCAGAGGGGCCAGCCTCCAGTACCCGAACGTATTTTGGATTAATCCCAAGATGGGAGAACTCCAGCTGGTAACTAAAGTGGACTACGAAACAACCCCTATCTATAGTCTCAGAATCCAGGCCACCAGCAACAAGGACACAAGCTCTGTAACTGTGAGTGGGGCTGCTTGCTGTAGTCCCGGTAACCCAACTTGTTGACTCAGGGTCTCTCTGGCACCCGCAGAGTGTTGATGTGGTGATGAGGAAACTTCCCAGGGGCACATCCTGCGGATGTGGTGAGAAACAAATAAAGGTGCCCTGAAAAATAAAGATCCACATATTTCTTTTTTTCTTTTTCTTTTCTTTTTTTCTCTTGTTTGAGACAGGGTCTCGCTTTGTAGCCCAGGATAGAGTACAGTGGTGTAACCTTGGCTCACTGCAACTTCCACCTCCTGGGTTTAAGCGATTCTCATGCCTCAGCCTCCCAAGTAGCTGGGATTACAAGTGTGCAGCACTGTGCCTGGATAATTTTTGTATTTTTATTTTTAAATTTATTTATTTATTTATTTTGAGACAGAGTCTCACTCTATGGCCCAGGCTGGAGTGCAGTGGCCGGATCTCAGCTCACTGCAAGCTCCGCCTCCCGGGTTTAGGCCATTCTCCTGCCTCAGCCTCCCGAGTAGC
>NW_012117677.1:713329-723854 GCF_000951035.1 Colobus angolensis palliatus
AGGTTTTGCCATGTTGGCCAGGCTGGTCTCGAACTCCTGAACTCAAGTAATCCACCCGCCTCAGCCTCTCAAAGTGCTAGGATTATAGGCGTGAGCCTCTGCACCTGGCCCCACCTTTTTTTGAGGCCCAAGTTTGTGGGTGACTGAGAAAAGCACTGAAATTGGTGGCCAGCTATTGGAATGTCTGGTAGACCCACAAAGCCACTTTGTGGGACAAGGTTCCTCTTGTGGCCCTTTAAATCTCGCTTTGCCTTCACTGAAGGCTGTTGGTGAAATGCGCACTGTCCAGAAGTTGAGTGTGGTTTTGGAGTTATGCATTTCCTCCCCAGGAGCAGTTATGCCATGTTCCTACCCTGCCTCTACACACACTAGATGGGGTAGATCTTAAAACGATGCTGTGCTGCTATCTTGCTTCCCAACCTTTGAGGCTGAGAATGTTGTTATATACAGATTCTGAGTCAGCGGGTCTGGGACCTGAGATTCTGCATTTCTGATATGGTTCCAAGTAGGGTGGCACTTCTGGTCCCCTGCCACACCTCGAGTGGCAAGGGCCTAATAGGTCCCTATTGTCAGTGGTTTGGATTATCCAGGGGCAACATGACAGCCACAAAGACCAAACTATTCCCTGGTTCTTCCCATTAGTAAAGTAAAAAACCATGAAGGCAAAATGAACTCTCAGTTAGCAGCAGGCAGCTATAGACAAAGATCGGCTCAGAGTCAGGAGACCAAGTTCATTTTTCAACTTTGATCCCAGTTTTCCGAGGGAGTCTGAGCAATGCTTATCTCGGTGTCCCTATTCTCTCTCTCTTAAATGGAGAGTCACCTGATAACCCTGTGCCTGAATAGTCTGCTTCCTCCGATAGCTTGCTTCGAATTAATGGGATGATGTTTTTAATGATGTGCAAGGTTTGGCATTGCTACCCAAGGAAAGTTGGAAATAATTGCAGTGTTTGTTAGGCTGGGTTTTTGTTTTTTTTTTTAGAAAAATGAATGGACCCTACTTTGGGAACTAACTAGAGTGAACATTTCAATTTATTCCCGGGCTCAGAAATAGCTGAAATCCCAAATTTCAAAGGTAGTATGAATATGACTCAAAATTCATAAGCTTTTTAAAAAGGGTGATGAACTAAATGATCACACAAGTCCCTTTCAGGGCTGACGTTCTACGATTCTGTGCTGGCAGGCATCCCAAGCTATATTCCAATTCAGCAGGCATAGAAGACAGCGATGAAAGAGAATAGGCTGGCCCCTGCTTATGGCAGATTAGCCCTAGGGCTTAGTACAGTGCTAATAGCCCAGGTTACAGACGAGATCCTAGCTTAACCAGGCCTGCTTGTTCTGTCCCAGTGGGTCTTAGTCCTGGCTCATATTAGAATCAGCTAGGGAACATCAGTGAGGGCCCTGACCCCTACCCTCCAATCTATTGGGTCTGGAGTGGGCCCAAGAAAGCAGAGCCAGGGTTGAAAACCATTTCTGTATATGCCAGAGTTAAAGAACTTCCAGTTCACAAGGGGCAGCAGGTAAGGCAGCACATGGAGTCACCGTAAATCCATACCTTCCTGGAAAAACAATTCAGTGTCATCCGCAGGTGAGCCTATGTGTTCAGGTGCATGTGTGTGTGTGGGGGGGGGGGACAAGGTATGCATACACTACATGTGTACACACACATGCAGATGGGGTAGAAATTAATAGGATTTGGAGTAGGACAGACCAGGATTCAAATCCCAGCTCTGCCATTCACTAGCTGAATGATCTTAGATCAATTACCTACTATCTCTAAACCTCCATTTTCTCATCCATAAAATGGGAATAATCATGTTATCTATCTCATGTGAGTTTAAATGAGCTAATTTATGAAAAGTGCTTAGCCTGAAAACTGCCTACACACAGTAAGCACTCAACGAGTTTTAGCTACTGAGAATGACCACCTTCTTGCTACTCTAGGTTACTGTGAACATCCTTGAAGAAAATGATGAAAAGCCCATTTGTACTCCAAACTCTTATTTCCTGGCCCTCCTAGTGGATCTGAAAGTTGGCACAAATATTCAGAATTTCAAGCTGACATGTACTGACCTTGATTCCAGCCCCAGATCTTTCCATTATTCCACTGGCCCAGGTATAGTACTTGGTGTCGACAACCCTGACCCTGTCTCTGAGGACCCTGAAGTTGTCTAGGGTAGGGGTCTGTGCTCACACACTGATCTGGGCAAAGTGAGATGGGAGTTGGGAGGGCATTATTTTTTTTGAGATAGGGTCTTGCTATGTTGCCCAGGCTAGTCTTGAACTCCTGGGCTCAAGTAATCCTCCTGTTCAGCCTCCCAAGTAGCTGGGACTAGAGGCATGCATCACTGCACCCAGCTTGCTGGGGAAGTGTTTGAATGAGGAAAGCAGAGATACAGAATCTAGCAGCCCCTATGCTTCCTGACGCTCCTCTCAGTTTCCCCTTCTTGTCTTACTCCTCCCAGACCCCATATGTGACTGCTCAAAATCCCAAGAAAAGGGTGAACCCCATCCCCTAATTCCTGACTACAGTATGAGTCATAAAGCCTGTTAGTGTCATTAGAAAAAATGCAGTCCAACTTTTCAACCACCTCTTTTCCTGAAAGCTTGTGGTGGGGGCAGGGAATCCCAGTCCTCTCTCTGGATAATAATAGATTAAATAGATTAAGTGCATTTTGAAATGTGTCCTCAGGAATTCTCTTCTGCTCCATTCATCTTCTCTCTTTAAAAATACACCATTCTAGGGAAAAAAGAGCACCCCTCAATGGAAATTAGACCAAAATAGCTCATCTAATGAAGTGCTGGGGCCAGAGATTTAAACCTAAACAAGCAGAACAATTCCACGTGAGAGAGTAAAAATCCATCCCTGCTGCCTGCTGTGCCCTTGGCCGAGCAGGAACTTGAACAGTAGGAAGCCTCTCGAGCTGGCTGTGTCACAAAACCCAGGGGCAGAAACTGCCTCGAGACTGCAGTTGCTGAAGATGGAAATAATCCATACTGAGAGCCCTAAGGCCTTTATGGAGCATTTTGCTGTTAAGGGAGCAAAAATTGCATCATCTCCTGCTCCATTTACTGGTGTTCAGTTGGTAATGAGTCTGGAGCCAGCGGAGGAATGAGCAGGGGTGAGCTTGGGCTGGCAGCCTCTCTGCCCCAGGCTCCCTGAGCTGAGCCATGAGCCCCAGCAGAGCTGCGTGTGTGTTTGGGGGTGTGATGGGATGGGTTCAGGAGGACCTGGGACTGCCATTCCTGCAAAGCCAGGAGGCACCTTCCTTTGGGGGACTCCAGGGACATCCACAACCAGTGTGACCCACTGGGTCCCATGAAAAGCATGCAGTGAACTTGGCCTATGGCTAGGGATGTGACCTATTCTACCCTCTTGACGCCCACTCATTTGTCTGAGTGTGAATTACAGTGTTGTTACCCAATAATTGCCGGGTGAGAAATCAGAAGGGCTGCACCAGGGTTACAAAGTCTCTGCTTAATACTCAGCAAGATGGTGCCTAGGCTAAGGGTTTTGTCCTATTGTCCTTTTCTACTCAGCCTTGTTTGTAGCCACGCTGGTTGTGAGCAAGAGTTTCTTTGTACTAATGCCATCTGTGGTGCAGGTAAAGCCTGTAGCATATAACTAATCCAGCTCTGGTGTGTCACAGATACAGTCTACACTTGAGGTGTGGACATTTGAGAAAAAGATTGAGTGCAGTTTTCTTCTAAATCTTTATTTCTTACTCTCTTTTCTTCCTTTTACCAACACCCCTGCATCAAATCTCATTTAGGTAACATCAACAGTCATTTCACCTTCTCTCCCAATGCTGGTTCCAACGTCACACACCTGCTGCTTACATCTCCCTTTGACTATGCTGGTGGGCTTGATATGATCTGGGACTACAAGCTACATAACTGTCTGCATAACTGATGACAACTTGCTGTCTGGCAGGAAGAAAGCTGAGGCTCTCGTTGAGACAGGAACAGTGACACTGAGTATTAAAGTCATTTCCCACCCAACCACTGTCATCACCACAACCCCCAGGGTAAGGGCTTTAGGACCCGGAATCCCCAGGCATGTTCCCTTGTGAGTTATGCTGATGGAATTCTTTCCCCTCCCCAGAGATATGTGGGGTGGACTGAAGAGTTGTGGTATTAGGATGTTGCCAAAAATGGCAACCATGGGCTGGACTGGAGTAGCTACAGGGTGGCAAAAATCTGGTGAGATCTCAGACTCATAAAACCACTCGTATTTCCTGTTCTGGTAGAGAAGAGTGTATTGTTTGTGCAGAGACTTGTGAGAGATCAGACCTCAACCACCTGTGTGGCTTGTGGCACAGGAGCCAATTTTCATGGGCATGCTGCCAGATGCTACCTTCACAACCCCTCTCTGCTTGTTCAGAAGTCTTTGCAAATCAATATCCATGAAATCAGGTTGCTTGCTTACTGCTGGGAGCCCTTTTCCACATCTTTTGAAGAATCGCCGTGTACCAATCTGTACCCTACACCCCACCTCCACTCCAAAAAATTCATCCAATCTACAAATATCTATTTAATGCCTATAGTGTGCCAGTCACTTTAGCAAACAAGCCAAAAATGATCCCTGCTCTCAGGAAGCTTATTGTATGGGTGAGTGGTTCTCAAAGTGTGGTCCCTAGACCATCAGAATCAGCACCACCTGGAAACTGGTTGGAAATGCAAATTCTTGGGCCCAGCCTAGATTATTAAAGTTATAGGTCACCCAACCATGATCATCACCATGACCTCCAGGGAAGGATGCTGGAAGCTGGAATCCCCAACTCCCTCCCCTAACCTAATGGATCAGAAACTCTGGAGGTAGGGCCCAGTGAGCAGTGTTTTCAATCAGCCTTTCAGGGAATTCTAATGTGCATTAAAGTCTGAGAGCCACTGATCTAGACGGGCAGATAGATTACAAACAAGTATTCAGACTGACAAAGTAAATACAGACTGTGGGAAAGGGTAGGAAGAAAATGACCAGGTGCTATCACAGAATCGGCTTGGAGAAGGAAGGGAGAGCCTGGAATCTGACAACAGGATTATCTCCCCTGCCCCTTAGAGGAACTGGCTTGCATCTATGCTAATTCATCTGTCCCCTTTCTTCTTCTTCTTCCTCCTCCTCCTCCTAGTAGAAGCTGCACCCTTGGTCAGCAGCCTCATACCTGCAGCATGCCAGAAGGAAGATAATCAGAACCTTAGAGAACCCCCTATGGAGGCGGCCAGCTTCTTCTCAGAGTCTTCCCAGGAGCTGGTTCACGCTTCTCTCTCCCGTGCTCAAGTCAATATGACCCCAGTGAATGGAGGTATATGGCAACCCTAAGGACTTTCCTTGTGGGAGGAGCTGGTAGACTCCCCTGAGTGAGGAGTTCCCACCTTTCTTGGGCTCAGAGCATGACCTAATTGTGACATCTCCAATCCTGAAACCTCCGTAACTTGTTTGTTATCTGTCTCCAGCTCTAGGAAGCAGATGCTGAACTTGAGGCTTTGCTGTGATATCAGCCCACTCCTCTGGCAGTGGCAGCTTGTAGTTGAGAAAACACTGAAAAGCCTACAAGGTGTTTAAAAAAACAACTTTCGTGGCTTATGCCGTCTTGGTGAGAGACAATGGCTATATTCGTCCCTGGGTTATGCCCAGATATGGTAGAAAAAAAGCCAAATGGACTTTTTTTAGCTTTGGGGAAGAGGAAGACAGAGAATAAAATTAGGCCTACAGTTTTCACTTCCCTAAAATTTCTGGGTTTTGATCTAATGGATGTCTGCAAAGACTATAAATAAGGTGATGGGTTGAAGCAGCAAGAACTGTGAGCACACAGATGTCCAATTTATAGAGCAATAACAAAGAGTGGAATATGTACTCAACACGAGAGAGTGCTGAATGTTAAAATCACTACCACCCTCCACTCACCCTCCCTGCTCTCTGTTGTTCAAGCCCAGGGTCACCTACTAGGTCCTGAGGAAAAACGTTTACTCTCCATCCGCATGGTACGTGCCTTTTGTCATCACTTTGGGCTCCATATTGCTTCTGGGTCTCCTGGTGTCCCTGGTCATCCTATTGGCCAAAGGCATCCACAGACACTGCCCCTGCAAGACTGGAAAGAACAAGGAACATCTGTAAGTTGCCAGTGGGCTGCGCCCTCTTCCCCTCCTCCTTTAGGACACTTTCTGGTGATATTAGGAGAAGGAAAAATGGAGAATCAGGATTTCTCTACAAGGCAGGTTGCCTGGAATGAAGGCAGGAAAAGGAGATACAGGGGAAGGAATCCCAGCTCCCCTCAGTCCTGGTGCACTTTTTTTTCACCTGCTAGGCCAGGAAACCATCCTTTTGGCTTTCCCTGGCAACCTACTCTGTCCTTGAGGCTCTCAATGAGACTGGGGCATCAACCTTCTGATGACCTTGCCCTGGATAAAACCTTCAGAAAAGCTCTATTGTGAATAGTGATAGAATATGCCGTGCTCTTATTTGTAGAACATTTAAAGGACAGTATGGAATTAAGGCAAGCACACAAAACCAATAAGGGAAATAAGCTTGTGTCTCCAGTGACTCAGCTGGGTTTTTGTGTGACCAAATAATTATTAGTGTTTTGCATGTGGTCTCAGTCTCTCACTCTTAAGGGTTATAAACGCAGGCCTGTTTTCTCTCTTTCCAATTTTCACCTGCCCACTAATATGCCTCTTATGGTGCCAATCTGTGACGTGTCTTTTACTGGCTAAAAGTGAGGTAGTAGAGTGACATGAAGAGAGCACCAAAGAATCACAAACTTCTCCCAGAGCCAGGCTTCTGGATTCTCGGTAGCTCTTAACAACTTACAGCTTAGATGGTTCTGAGCCTGAGTTTTGGAGTTTGATGGGCCTGGGCTGGAGTCTTACTCTACCGTTTTCTTGGAATATGGCTTTGAGCAAGTCACCACCTCTGTGAGCTTGAATTTTCTTGTTTGTAAAATTAATCAACTAAATGAGCAAATGCCAACAAGGCACTTAACTGTATTCCTGATATAGAGTAAATGCTTAGGACACTACCCAGACATTTTTGACAAATCTCGTTTCATTATTCTTCACAGATGAGTCCCAGTGAGTTTAGGATTCTAGATTCCAAGTTTAGCTCTATGCCCAAGTATCTTGAGGTATTGGAACCTCTGAGTTCTAGGATCTCTCAATGGCAAAAAGAGGGGGTGATGAGACATGTGTGCCTTTTAAGGGCATTTTAAATATTAACTATTAACTGTCAAACAACAAAATCTATGGATGAAAGACTCTGTATAAAAGTACAAGGCATTAGAATAAAGATGTGCATTGCATTTTGCCATATTTATTGCGAAAGTTTGTTGCTATGGGCAACCTTGACTTCAAGGTAAGAAATCCTCGAGCATCTGCTGAAATTAAAAAAGGCATTTTTGTTTGAACTCTATTCACAAATTGATTTTTTTTATAAAAACAGCTCTAAAAGAGTAATTGCTTATAAGGATGGTGGTGTACTGTAATGGGATTTGGATAGAAGTTCTTGAAGAAACAAATCCAATAGACACTGCAACTCTCATGTAATTTATGGCTAAATGTTAAATATGTACCTTGAACCTGATTCTTTTAACTTATGTTGTAAATATTAGTTGTTTTCAACATGGTTGACTTAAAAAAGAAAAACTAGCGAGAAAACCAGACTCAGACTCAACCTCTATGGAAATTAGTTATACCATATGACAGCCAACCTTTGTCAAATAGCAAAGAAGAAAATTAGAGTTACAGAGTTATAGAATCCAAGGTGATCGTGGGAAAGGTCGTGGGGTCCAAGTCCAGCTCTTCATGTGACAGGAAACCAAAATGTAACTGCCAGCTCTCAAGTCTCCCTGCTGTGAGCCAAGCCTTCTGCTCTGCTGGCTCTTGGGGAGAAAGGGATGGGGCAGGAAGACTTGCTGGGTAGTCTGACTAGGGCAGTCATGTCCTCACCAGGTGTTCTCGTCAGAGACAATGTATTCCCTGAAGTTTATAAGGGGATACATTTTAACTCATCAAATTCTCAGAACGTCCCTAGTCCAAAGCTGCTTTGTTTGAAGCAGATGTGGTGGTCTAGTCTTTCTGTTCCCTATCCCTGGCACCTCTTTCAGTCAACCCCTGTATCTCAAAGGGCATAGTTGTCCAAAGAACCCCATGGTGTCATGTACGTGCCAGTGCAGCATACTTTCAAGTGAATTAATATCCACTCTTTTTCCCCCCGCATAGGACAAAGAAAGGAAATAGGTTCGTACCTGTTTCCCTCGTCTGTTGTTTTTTGCTTGCTCTGTTGTGCTACATAAAAAGGTTCCTACTCGACAGAGAATCAAGCTGCGATCACGTCTTGGAGCATTTTCAGCTGCATCTTCCGCGGATGGAAGGAAGTGGACGTTGGTTGCAGCTGGAGAATGGGAAGGGTGGGGGCACAGTATCTTGGCCCACCTGGATCTCTCAATTTGGTCCTGTCGGTGCCCTACCTAGCGCCCTCTCCAATCAGCTCAGTTGAACACCTAGGTCTGTCCCTTGCTGCATGGCACAGGAGGAAAGAACTCTCCACGTGTTAAACGTAGACAAGACCTGCTTACTGCTGCCCACGGAGGGTGTTCTGAGGACAGCTAATGCTTTGTGCCGGACACAGGCCTCTTTTGAAAGAGCAAATAAGGCTGGGTGCGGTGGCTCACACCTGTAATCCCAGCACTTTGAGAGGCCGTGGCGGGTAGATCATAAGGTCAGGAGTTTGAGACCAGCCTGGCCAGCATGGTGAAACCCTGTCTCTACTAAAAATACAAAAAATTAGCCAGGCATGGTGGCACACACCTGTAGTCCCACCTACTCGGGAGGTTGAGGCAAGAGAATTGCTTGAACCTGGCAGGCAGAGGTTGCAGTGAGCTGAGATCGCGCCACTGCCCTCCAGACTGGGCGACACAGGGAGACTGTGTCTCAAAAAAAAAAAAAAAGAACAGATAATACTTGATTCCCAGATTCTAATGGATTTGATCATTTCCACAAATTATTTAGATTAGACTAGTGAGAAAGGGGAGATGGGGGTGGTGAGATGGGCTAAGAAAGCTGAATGACTTCAGGGAAGTGGGTAAATTGGGGGGCTTGGGGAAGGTCCATCTGAGCAGCTCCAGGTCTGAGGAGGTGTCCTGGCCTGGCCTCAGGTAGACTCCAGAGTGTTGGGGAGACAGGACAAAGAATTGGACAGTGTTTTAATTAAAAAAAAAAAATGCTTGCTTTAATCACTCCATTCACAGGCATGTGTCTGACATGCTTAAGGCTTGTCTCAACAGGGTTAGAAATTTGATTATAGTGGTTGTTGATCATATTGAGAGTGATGATTTTAGTAAATGAGATTTTCACAAACTGTCTCTAATCCCACTTTTTAAAAAGGGGCTGGGGGCTGGGCATGGTGGCTCACACTTATAATCCCAGCACTCTGGGAGGCCAAGGCTAGAGGATCACTTGAGCCCAGAAGTTCGAGACCAGCCTGGGCAACATAGTGAAACCCTGTCTGTAGAAAAAATTTTTTAAAATTAGCTGGGTGTGGTAGTGTACGCTTGCAGTCTTAGCTACTGGGGAGGTAGCTGAGAGGATGGCTTGAGCTCAGGAAGTCAAGGCTGCAATGAGTTGTGATTGTGCCACCGCACTCCAGCCTGGGTGACAAGAGTGAGATCCTGTCTCAAAATAAAATAAAACAATGAAATAAAATAAAAGGGCTTGGGGAATGAATGCACAAAACCCCCACCTTATGAAAAGAGGTATCCAATCCAATCTTTCTTTCTTATCTTAAAAGCCATTAAAAGCTAGTTTTCTCGGTCCACTGATAACAAGCTAGAAAAAGAGTAAAAAAACCTAAATTGTATGTGTATTATTGTGTGTGTACATACGTATGTGTATGCATTTTTTTCTGAGAAGATGGAAAGCTGTCAACAAACACATCTACAGACAGAACAATTCTTCGCTGTGTCTGCAAGACTGAGATCGAAGCTTATTTAGGGGAAATACCATTGTGGGGGTGGAATTTTAAGGTCAGTTTAACGCCCAAGAAGCTTAACTTCTGCCTGTTCTGTTCTCTGCAGAAACGAAGACTGCAAAGAGAGACGTGGTGGTGGTGAGTATGGGCAGTGTGGGGCAGCGGGCATAGACACTGGGGGATAGGGGCCCCATCTCCCCCGAAGGCAGGCCTGACACAGCCTTGTGGGCATGCTTATCATTCAGAGAGGTGCTTGCATTTGGCTGCTGGAACAGATTGCTGTGTGACGAGCTCCTGATAGAATTTGTTCCCTCCACTGAACATGCCTGCTGATATATTTGCAGAAGAACTGGATTTCATAAATATTGAGTAGTGGTGTTTATTATCTATACCAGCTCTCCACGAGAGTGAGTTGGGGGAGTGAAGCTTAAAGACCAAAACTAGTGCTTCAGCCTCCAATGATACTTAAACTTTCTTTCTTTCTTTCTTTCTTTCTTTCTTTCTTTCTTTCTTTCTTTCTTTCTTTCTTTCTTTCTTTCTTTCTTTCTTTCTTTCTTTCTTTCT
>NW_012117677.1:723904-724521 GCF_000951035.1 Colobus angolensis palliatus
TTTCTTCTTTCTTTCTTTCTTTTTCTTTTTTTGAGACACGGTTTCACTCTGTTGCTCAGGCTGGAGTGGAATAGCACAATCTCGGCTCACTGCAATCTCTGCCTCCTGGACTCAAGCGATTCTCATGCCTCAGCCTCCCAAGTAGCTGGGATTACAGATATTTGCCACCACACCTGGATAATTTTTTGTATTATTAGTAGAGATGGGGTTTCACCATATTGGCCAGGCTGGTCTTGAACTCCTGACCTCAAGTGATCCACCCACTGCGGCCTCCCAAAGCACTGTGATTATAGACATGAGCCACTGCTCCCAGCTGATTTAATTTTTCTTTGCTCTTCCACTACCATGCAGAAAAGTGACACAGAAAGGGCCCTGCCTGGTCTGGGGTTGGCTCTGCCCACTTAGCCTTATCACCTTGGGGACTTCCCTGGCCTTGCTGAGCTTTAGGTTCCTCACCTGTAAAATGGGGGGTGAGGACATCTGCCCTGAGATAACAGATGGAGGAATAGTTTGAACATTGTTAAGTGTCACACAAATGCAAAGTGTTACAGGATAGCTGGAAAGTTCCCTCTCCTCCACCTCTCTCTCTCTCTCTCTCTCTCTCTCTCTCTCTCTCT